>NW_023994108.1:600000-842708 GCF_015586225.1 Lucilia sericata | reverse complement strand
TAAAATATAATTAAATACCTGTTAAGATATGAAGAATCTAATTTTTTTTTAGTAAATATTCAAATACATATATATAAACCCAATATTCAAATTTAATTATTATTTCTTTTGTGCATTTATTATTATTAATTTTTTAGTAATTTCTTTTATAATTTAAAAAAAAAAAAAAAAAAATCCTAAAAATTATATTATTATAACATTATGCTAATTTTCTATTTTATTACTATAAAATAAATTGTTGTTATTTAGAAATATAAATTAAAAATAAATGTTCTAATGTTTATATGAAACTATGTTAAAGATGTGCTAAACTATATCTGAAAGGTTGATATGTAGTTGAACTTAGGAAAACTAATAGAGAAGTTTTTAGGGACATTGTTCAAAAATTTTTTAACAGGCAAGAGTGATGTCACGGATGACTGATACCAGTCATTGTGGGAGGGTGGCCTGTACAGGAGCATTCCATCTAATCCTGGAGACTTAAGTCCATTAAGGTCAAGTCTGTCATTTTGTCCGATCGTCTAAAGTCTGTCCGCTAACTACATCAGGTGATACGAACAATGCAATCTTATTTTTTTATTATTTCATTTATATGGCATGAATTTGTAATTGTGAAAACCTACGGAAAAACAACCCCCCCATTTCCGGCGAGCTACAGCCGCAGCTAAGACCAGCATGCCATTTCCGTTCAACAACAAAAAGGGAATTTCACAATTGTTTAATTTGTTAACATTTAATAGATTTCAAAATTAAGCTAAGACGTAGAAGTAAGCAGTCCAGCTAAATTCTTCATATGTGTTTCATTATATAAAGTGTTTCGGAAGAGATTTTATTTAGTTAATCACGTTATCTATACAATGTTAATATAAAATATACAACAATATTGTTTAATATATTAACATTTAATTAAAAAAAAAATATTTCTCTTAAATAACATTTTTGTACACATACCAATTATGCCATTATTTACATAAAGTGATATTTGTTTACGAGATGCTTGGTATTTTTAGATTTTTTACATAAATAATTTAAAATTTTAACGAAGTTTTTCTCCGTTTAACGGACATTTTTAAATATAAAAATGTAAACAATAACAAACTTTGACATCTACGTAAACCAGGCGAATTAAGAGAAAAATTAACAGCTGATTGAATAACACCACCAAGGCGAATTAACATAAGGTGGTGTTATTCAATCAGCTGATTATTTTTTCTTCACTTGACTGGTACGCACTGATGTCAGAGTTTGTTATTGTTTACATTTTTTTATTTAAAAATTTAAGTTAAAACAGAGAAAAACTTCGATAGTATTTTGAATAATTTATGTAAAAAATCTGAAAATACCAAGCATTTTGTGAATAGTTTTCTTATAAATAATAAATAATGATTGGTACGCATGTACCAACTTAATATATCAATAATATTTTTCCTATTAAATGTTAACAAATTAATCTACGTATATTGTTTTATATTTTGTATATAAACCCCACATGAGGTATTTACCCGATATGCGTTTTCAATATTTAAAAATTCTCATTAAAACATGTCGAAATATTATTTATTTGTTCGCTATATATTCTAAAATTATAGGAATTTATAATATATGGTTCGATATTTAAAATAACAACAAAAAAATAAAATTAACCTTTTATTTTTTAAAATTATATAGAGCATTATTAAAATTGATTTATTGAACTTTGGGAATATATTGGACCCAAGTGCTTTAAAGGGTTAATTTTAATTTTGTTGTTGTTTTTTTAAATATCAATTCTTGTAATTTTAGTAAATATGGCCAACAAATAAATAATATTTCGATATGTTTCAATGAGAATTTACAAATATTGCAAAATTTTACCTTTGACCTCCAAAGTTTACGCCTTAGGATTTCCCGATTTATATATAACTTCAGGGAAATATTTTATATTATCTAAGAAATAATATTATGTAAATATTTTGTTTAAAATATTACAAAAAATAGTTTTTCTTGAAATTCGCAAGAGTTCAAGTCGCAGGTACAGCTTAACTATAAGAGGTATTGACCTAATTTTTTCACTGTTTTATTCCCTAATCTTTTGACCATAAAATATTAAAATTTGTTTAACAAAGATTTAAAAAAACTTAAAATGGAGTTTTGAAACTGCCGTGTAAAAAATATTTTTTTTATCATAGCTGAGAACAGGTCCACAATATCTTTAAATGATAAAAACATATATTCGAGTAAATATAGATATATTTTATGTAATAAAATAGTTTTATTAGAATATTTTCCAAAATAATTTAAATTTTTTCCACATTTCCTAATCAAGTGCCTGGGGAATTTTTAATAACTTTTACATTTTTGAACCAAGTTTTGTGTTTTACATCTTTTTGAAATACTAAATCCATGTACATTATGATTCTTTAACAATAATATGTAAAATATTTAGCTAATAGCAACATTTATCACATAATATCAAAATTTACGAAGTATGCTCCTACCGCGACCAGGTCACGTTTTCTGACACAAAATCCGTTGTAACTCTGTTCGACTTAAAATAAGAAGAATTATGTGTATAATGTAAATTTTGAAGTACAATATTAGCTTTGTTTTGAGGTACTAAGTGTGTTTCAATTATTTACCGTTCTGGAGTTATAGCTTAATATGTTAGCTTTGTGGCCAAAACTTTGGATTTATTCAAACTTTGAGCGACGAGCGGCACGTGTTAACGTTTATTAATCGAGCTCAAATTTTGGCTATCTCAATATCTGGAAAGGGGAATAATTTTGTGCGGTTAAGACGAACAAGATTGCAACATCGACTTTTTGCGGTCACTAGTGTTAATACCCTCACAACGGAAACAACAATTTTGTCAAATTATTTAAAAATTATACAGTTAAATGGGTTTTAATAAAAAGTAGCTTGCCGGTGGAGGGTATTTAAGATTCGGCACAGCCGAATATAGCACTTTGTTTTATTATAAATACAATTTTAATAAATATCCCATTTTTCCCTCTTATTTTTCATATCACACTTTTGCGAGAAATATAAGAAAAAAATTAAATCTTCCTAAATGTCAAAAAAAAAAGTAAGTGTAAACGTCTAGATTTGCAAAATGATTTTAAATGAAATCTAATAGATTTCATGTATGTGTAAATGGGGTATAAAGGTGGTTTGACAATGTTCACAACATTGTCATAACGATGGTATAACGCTAATAGTGACTATACCAAATAGTTTTTTTATCATGGTTTAAACATTTCTATATTAGTCAAATATTTATCACAGCACGTCGGCAGAAAAATTGTCAGTTTTTTATGTTAATTATAGGGGTAACAAAATGCTGATTTTATCAAGACAACTCATAGATAAATTTACTGAAATAATGCTGTATTTGCTATTGTAAATTTTGTAAATAAACACTAATTTCACTAAAACGTATGTTAAAAATCCATTTTAATTGCACAAAAACAAAATTCTATACAAATTTTATACCGATTCTATATTAGACAAATATTTATCACGGCACTTGACAAAACGTCGGCAGAAAATGTTCAGTTTTTTGTTTATGTTAATACGTAGGGGTAATAAAATGTTTCAAAATAAAAACACTGTCATAACGACGTTATAACGCTAATAAATACTGTCTGTACCTGCTAATTTTTTATCATAACAATTTGACGTTTAGCATTATAAATAATACACACTGGTTACAATACAATGACGTTTGTTATCAAGACAACGTTGTCTAAACAATTGTTTAGACAACACATTCATAACGCGCTATAACGCTAATAAATGCTGTCTGTACCTGCTAATATGTTATCATGACAACAGTTTGACGTTTAGCATAATAAATATTTCTCTAATAGAGACAGGTGATAAATTCCCATTGAAAATAACTGTTTATTGTTGTCACCCTGTACATATTGCTGTCGAATATTGTTTATGCTCATCAGTTTTTTATTAGTTGACGTGTTTGTTAGTATAATTGTAAAACCTGATAATCTTTCGCAATATTAAAAATGGTGGAAATAAAAGCAGTTTTGGAAAAGTTTTACAATGACTACATAAGCAAGACGCCTAAGAAATTGAAAATCGTTGATATTTATCTTGCTTATATATTACTAACCGGCATAATTCAATTCGTTTATTGTTGTATGGTTGGCACATTTCCCTTTAATTCTTTTCTCTCTGGATTTATCAGTACCGTGAGCTGTTTTGTACTGGGAGTGTGCTTAAGGTTACAAGCAAACCCACAAAACAAAAATGTGTTTGCAGGAATTTCACCAGAACGAGGATTTGCTGATTTCATTTTTGCCCATGTTATTTTACATTTGGTTGTAATGAACTTCATTGGATAAAAATAAAACATTTCAAAATAAAAATATCTTTTATGTGTCATTAAATTAGTTAAAGATATTTAGACATTTCCGCATTTTTATTGAAGTAACGATATAGCCCTAGATACCTATACTAGATTGTATTCAAATAATGGGTGCGTTCTTAAATACAGATGCGGTTGTGATAGGAGTTTCATAAAATTTCCTTTTGTACTGCATTTACGACCGCAAGCAATATTTTTATGAGTTGATTGCACTTTTAAATAAGCTGAAAAACGTAAAAACATTTGTCACTTCTTTTTTAGTTTCAGCATTTTTAGAACAGATATAACATTTTTAGAAGTTGGTGTTCGTTAAACCCCAGATCAGATGACACCTTTGTATACTTTGTGATGGTAATGTACCGGCTGTACAAAAAATCATTTAAACTGTTTCAGATATGTAAGTTTCTTATTTGAAGAAATTAAAAAACTAAAGGTACATTCACATCTATCAAATATTTGACGAAAACACGTAATTACTATTTTTTGTAATTTTTTTGCATGGGTTTTGTAATTGCAAATAATATCGAAGGAAATATATAAAGCAGTTCTTCTAAACTGATTACATTTGGGAAATTCTCATTTTATTTTAAATTTAGATTAAGAAAACCACTTTAAGGTATAATATCTTATATTTTTTGTAAATAAAAAACATCATCTTATGAAATCCAAAAATCCCTAAGTTACATTGAACAAATTTTTCAGGAGAAGCAAAAAACCTTTTAAAATGATAAATAATTTTCAAAATTTTCTCAAGTTAAGCTTATTTTTTATTGATAAATTAGTATTTGAAGAAAAATTTTCGGTTTTTGTTTTAATTGCGGGGATATGAAACTTACGCCCTTGACAATTTGTTTTTTCTGAAACCCAAAAGGAGGTTTGTTACATTAAAAAATAGTAAGTTTCAACATTTTTAACTAAATTAAAATCGGTTTTTGTTGATCAAATATTCAAAAACATGGAAAGCATAAGGCCTCTTTGTTTTCATACAAATTTTCGGAAATTGGAATTTTTTTTTGAAAAAATTCTAAAGCTGTTACAAAAATATCTAATTTCAAAGTTAAAAACTCAAAAGAATTTTAAAATTTTCATGAATTTTAAGGTATTTTTAGAACATAATCTTTTAGAATTTCGAAAATAGCGACGTTGATTTTGATTGTAGAAGTGTAAAATTTAGTAGGAACATGTATTTTTAAACGTTGCGTCATAATCAATAAAAAAGTCGATTTTGTTTTTTTTGTAACTTGGGACCTTTTGGATTTCATATGACAATATGAAATAAGCCCAACAACATTTACTTTTAAAAAGGTTTTACATTCATTGAAATTTAATCTGACTCAAACAATTGTCCGTACAGCATGTATTTAAAAACATATTTTGTAATATTTTTTAAAATATTTGTTCAATTTACATGATAGGTAATAAATACTGTCCTAATAAATTTTCCAATTGCAAAAATTTTAAATACTAATCTATGTTTTTGTAAATTATTTTTTAAATACAACACCTCTACACTGAAAAAAATCCATGCCTAATATATACGAAAAATGTCGTACATTGTACGAATCTTTCGTTGTTTCGCACCACGAAATTCTTTCGTAATATAACGAAATTGTACGAAATATTTCAGTATAATGCAAAATAATCTTTGAAAAATTGATTTACATAAATTGAAAAAAGTGAATTTTGAATAAATATGCAAAATTTACGAAATATTAGTTTATGCAAACATTTTTGTTCATTTTAAAATAATTTTTCTAATTTTAGTTAAAAATTATTCTCCACACGAATTTTACATTGTTTTTATGAAAATAGTTCGTGAATTATATTATACTTTTTCTTAAATTTTATAAAAATGTTGTAGTTTTATTTAGAGCAAGATTTTGAGATGGTAATCAAATGCCAATTAATAATCAGTTTAGTTAATCTAAAAATAAATTTAATCTTATGTTAATCCCCTTTGATGTTTTTGAGTACAAGATTAAACTTCGCAGTGTTGCCATACAAAACAACAGAAAACTTCAATGTTTGTTATCAAAACAATGCATATTTTATAAAAAAGAAGAAGACAATTGTAAATTTAATATGAAAATTAATGAAAACTTAAATTAAAAACAAAAAAATGTATTTTGAAGTGGCCATAATTTATACTAATCAATAAATAGAACATTTTAATGTTTATATTTATAAACATATTATTAATTTTTTTGAATCAGCTGTTTACACTTTTGCATTTCGTGCTTAAGATTAAACCACCTCCATTGGACGCTTAAACTTGCAAACAAAATTAACTAATTGAGTACTCAAAAACATCTTTCGAGGATTAATTTTAATTTAATCGCTAATCTTTCACCTAAAGATTGGCCCTTAATGGTAATAAAATTAATATCATTATGTTTAATTTCGCTAAAATTTAAGAAAACAATATTACGAAAGGTTTTCGTACTTTCGTAAAAATAGAAAAGGGTTTTATTAAATAACATTTCGTATTATACACGAAATTTTTGTAAATATTACGAAAAAAGTAGTTACGAAATTTTTTTTCGTAAAGTTAAGCATGGATTATTTTCAGTGTATAATCAAACTCAAAAAATGACCTTACAGAAGAAAAACAGTTAAAGGATACAGTTCTAAAATATAACGGTGCATTAAAAAGAATTAATAATTTAAATGAGTAATGAACGAATATTTTTTGCAAAATATTCTCAAATTGCATGTAGGTACGTACTATCTTCTGTTTAATATATTGAAGAAATGTACAAAATAACCGGGAAAATTGGAATCGTCTACATATAGAGGACGCGGGAAATGTATTGATTTTCAATTGGAGCGAAAATTTGAGCGGATATGAGACATGATGTTAGTGTCATTGAAATATCTAAGAGTTGTACAAAATGTTAAAATGTATCTGTAAATGTACAAACAATACAAAATGTTCATCATCTGAATCAATATTTTTTTCGTATTGCATTTATTTATTGTATCTTCATTTTTTTAAATCCACTAACAATAAGTACCTACTTCATATATTTATTTTAAAATCCATTTATTAAGTCCAGCCATTGCCGAACGAAAAATCAGGTTTCTTATGTTGGTACTGCTTCCTCCTGGAATCGGATAATTTCGGTTGTGTCTCTCCTCCTTAATCGGATATGGCCGTTGTAATTCAATATTTCGCGGGCAAGATTATTCGGGTGGGTCTCAAGCTTTGTGAAATAATTTACAACGCGCTTTTCTATATCAGCTTTCACTAATGGTAGATTTAAATTAAATTATTTATGTATATTTGAGTTTTTGATATGTATATCAAGGGGCATTGGTGATTATTCTAAGAATCTTATTTTTGCGTCTTTGAATTTTTTCTATATTTGATGCTTAGGCCGTGGTTTTACAATAGAATTATAAACGGCCATGTGATGACAACCGCATTTCGTCTAACATTGGCGATTGTGAAATCAAATCGCAAAATAAGTGTGCTATAGATCAAATGATTGAAAAATTAAATCAGACATGTTTTCTTCTAGTGTTGATGAGGACTAATAACGCTTTTTAATAATTTTATTTAAAAATAACAATTTCAAAAAAGTCTTGGATTTTACTCATAATTTTTTTCGATTGTTTTCTTTTGTATTGACCATTTTCCTTTTTATTTTCTGTCACATATCGTCACCTGAAACGCAAACGGCCCTAACTAACCAAAAATTCAAAATCGATTTTATTGTTGATTCTAATGTATTGCATCAAAACAAATGTCCACATCAAATTGACCAAAAACAAATAAATCGCGTTGACTGAAACAAACTTTTAAATATAAATAGGTTTTTGCTTCTCCTGTAAAATTTTAAAAATGTTAGATAGGGCCGTTGGCGTTTTAGGTGACGATATGTATGTATGTTTTATTATTTTTTGGATGTTTCTCATAATTTTTTCAATTGTTTTCGTTTGTATTGACGGTTTTCCTTTTTATTTTATGTTTTATTGTTTCGAAAAAGACTTAGAAAAATTACTAAACGCAAACAAAACGCGCGAACTTCATCACATACTTAAACAAATTTGGCGATTTTCAAATCATTTGCGATTTGATAATCTTGCGATTGTCATCACATGGGCGAAAGGATGAGTTTACAATCTAAGCTAAGCTTGGAGCTTCTACCAATAAGCCAGTTTATTTGGTTTACCTTTAATTTAATTTGTATCAACTTTGCATCTATGTATATATTTTTTCCACGTTAGGCGATCATGATGTATGCCGAGGTATTTAATGTCCGAATGTTGAGTTATTAATTGGTTATTGATTGTAATAGGGGTCATGGCGTGAGCGTAGCCAAGGAGTATTCGAGTTTAAGTTTTGAAGATGAACCCTGCAGATGCCCCAGGGACGGCGCTGTGGCGGCTCAAAGTAGGGTACCTACGACATGTACAATTTTTAAACTCGTGCCATTTTTTTGTTTTTCACCCAAATACAAAGATTTTTATATTTTTTGGGCATACTACTTATCTCTTATAATATCCGAGTTATAGGCATTTAAAAATTTAGTGATACAAAATTTACCATACCTTGGTCCGCCTTTTTTTGAATACCGGGCGTAATTTTGTTTTTGAAAATAAAATTTTCTTTAAGAACATATGTATAACAATTTTATAGTTTTCTAAAAGGTATCTTTACGCAGAACGCTTTGGCGTAAAAAACTTGTCCTATTTTTTGAAAATGTTGCCACTGCGTCCTTCCGAATATGACCTATTTTTTATCAAAACTTCAACTTTGGGCGACATGTTCTAAAATCCCAAAGCTGGGATCAGAAAACTGAAAGCAGTTTTGGAATCCTCAATATGTTTTCTATTTACTCCAAAAGTATTTTCCCAGCCCTGAAAGAAATGTGGACCCTATGGGCAAAAAAGTAAAAAATCCCATTTTTGGGATTTTCATTCATATTTTTGGGAATTGCAGGATGCCCTTTGACCTTTTCAGTTTTTTTTTGCATTTTCTTATTTGAAATGACAAATTTAACAAGCGTTGAAAATTTCATTGAGTTTTGTTCATAAATAAAGATTTTGTCATATATTACATATTTGTTTAATTTCTAAAACTATGATTTATATCAAAATTTTAATAGGGTCGCAGATAGCTACAACAATTTAGTCCATATTTATCCCTTAATATCATTTTTTAGTTAGATATGGAAATTCTCGACCGTTTACAAAAAATTTCAAGCCAATATCTCAATTACATTCAAAAATATGTTCATTTAAACCTATGTCCTTTAATTTCATCTTTTTCATATTTTAGTATTAAGTATGACAGAACATACATTTGGTGTTGAATAAAATATTTGGACAATTTTTAAAAATTATTTAGTTAATTATTTTATTAAAGGCTATAACATTGTATATACAATAAAAAAAATTATAATTTTATTATGAACCACGCACAACAACACCTAAATCACCCCACACAAACCACCTTTCCCGCCCACCGAAACATAAAACACAATTTAATACAATATCATCAGTTAGTATAATAGCTATTTTTATTTCAACTGTTTATCTTAAACATAATACTTTTAATTCTTACAACCTACTTATATAGTTAATTCCTAACACTACTTATTTTCTATAAAATAATCTGTCATATCGGTATACATATCCAGAAGGTAATATAAGTCCTTTAAATCTTCCTTGTTTTGAGATGATAGAGTTTCATAACAAATCCATCTTTTTCGCATAGTTGAAAGAACAGGATCAGAAGATAGAAGTAAACTATTAAAAATATCTTCATTCTGTGATTGCCTGGAGCATTTTCTTGAGCTGAATAGTTGAACATGCTTAAAATCTCGATTCCTCGCTTCCTGGGCTTCTTCTGTTAACTCTCCAAGTGGAAGAATATTCGATTCAATTATTATTTGACCATGACACAATACTTTGTGTACTGTTGGTGTTAGTTCCCTCCATGGATACAGAGATACAAGTAATTTAGAAATTTCAGATGTATATTCCCCAAATCGATTTCCATTAATTTTATGTTTACTATTCAGTGCCATTAAAATAGTGTTAACCATGGTATAAAGAAAAATTTTGTATCACTAAATTTTTAAATGCCTATAACTCGGATATTATAAGAGATAAGTAGTATGTCCAAGCATGTTTTTTCAAGATCTCGTCGCGCTTTCAGAAAATATAAAAATCTTTGTATTTGGGTGAAATGGCACGAGTTTAAAAATTTTACATGTCGTAGGTACCCTACTTTGAGCCGCCACAGCGCCGTCCCTGGGGCATCTGCAGGGTTCATCTTCAAAACTTAAACTCGAATACTCCTTGGCTACGCTCACGCCAAATTTTATCCCGATCGGATCAGCCGTTTAGAAATGCCAGATTTATTTCCAAAAAATTTCCATTCTGCCCCAATGTGCAATAGACAATAAACTAGTGTATAGTCCAGACTGAAGACTAGTGAATAGTCCAGACTATAGTATAGTCAAATAGACAAATATAGACAAATGTATAGTTCAGAGTATATACTAGTGTATATTCCAGGCTATAGACTAGTGTATTGTCCTTTATCCCCTTTCTTAATGTTTGTTTAAACAACGGTTTAAAATTACATTGGGATTGACTAGATATTAGGACAGACTCATGGCATAATGATTTACAGGTAGTCCCAATTCTACAACAAATACAACTAAGCAAAACCAACATGTATTTTGTTTTTGTAAAAATATTTTCTAAATGTCAAAAACAAAAATAAACAAAAACAATTCGAAATGTAATGTTGAAAATTATAGGCCAATTTCCAAACTTTCTACTGTTTCAAAAATATTTGAACATTCCTTAGTTAGGAAAATGTAATTTTTTGTTGAACCTATTGTAATTGAGGAGCAACATGGTTTTTTACGGGGTCGGTCAACGACAACTAATTTGGCAGTTTTTAGTCATTACTGTATTTCAAATTTTGAATTAGGATATCAGGTTGACACTATTTATACTGACTAATATATTGCTTGCAAAATTGGATAAAATTGGTTTTCATTCAAAGTTTTTAGATTGGCTTAGTTCTTACTTACATAAACGAGTATGTTATGTACAAATAGATGATTGTTTTTCTATTCCTTATGTGGCTACGTGTGGTGTTCCTCAAGGGAGTGTGTAAGGACCATTTCTATTTTGTCTTTTCATGAATGATATTTATATATGCTTCAAAAACTGTAATTTTTTACTTTACGCAGATGATGTTAAGATATTTCATCGAGTTAGAGATTTTCAAGATGCAATACTTTTGCAAAATAATTTAAATGAATTAGTTTCTTGGTCCGATCGTAATAAATTACAATTTAACATTGATAAGTGCTGTTATCTATCTTTCCATAAAGTGAAACATACAATTTATTTTAATTATTATATGCAAACCACGTTACTTCACCAAGTTACTAATATAATGGTCTTAGGTGTTTTATTTGATGATAAATTAACTTTTATCAATCATCTCAATTATATTATTCCTAAATCATATTCACTTCTTGCATTTGTTAGAAGAAATAGTGTTGATTTCAATAACCAATTTACTCTCAAAGTTTTATATTTTTCATTTGTTAGATCCGTTCTTGAGTATGCCTCTGTTATTTGGAGCCCATGTTATTGGGTCCATGTAAATCGCTTGGAAAGAGTTCAGAGAAAATTTACTAAACTTGCTCTTTCCCTAAACATGGTAAACTACAATCCTTTAATTTGCTATACTATCCGTTGTAATCTATTAGGTATAAAATCACTTGAGTCTAGAAGGTCATTCCAATCTATCATGTTTTTATTTGATTTATTAAACTACAACATAATATGTCCTGATTTATTGTCATATGTTAACATAAATATTCCATCAAGATCATTGAGATTTCATGATTATTTTCATATTGGTTTACATAGAACTAATTACTCTTTAAGGGCCAATCTTTAGGTGAAAGATTAGCGATTAAATTAAAATTAATCTTCGAAAAATGTTTTTGAGTACTCAATTAGTTAATTTAGTTTGCAAGTTTAAGGGCCCAATGGGGGTGGTTTAAACTTAAGCACGAAATGCAAAAGTGTAAACATCTGATGCAAAAAAATAATACAATTTTTATAAATATAAACATTAAAATGTTCTATTTATTGATTAGTATAAATTATGGGCACTTCAAAATACATTTTTTTGTTTTTAATTCAAGTTTTCATTAATTTTCATTTTAAATTTACAATTGTCTTCTTCTTTTTTATAAAATATGCATTGTTTTGATAACAAACAGTGACGTTTTCTGTTGTTTTGTATGGCAACACTGCGAAGTTCAATCTTGTACTCAAAAACATCAAAGGGGATTTGCATAAGATTAAATTTATTTTTAGATTAACTAATCTGATTATTAATTGGCATTTGATTGCCATCTCAAAAACCCGCTCTAAATGAGCCATTAACTAGAGCACAGAATTTATTTAATAATTTAAATGAAAATATTGTTTTAGATTTTTGTTATTCTAAAGAAAAGTTCAAGTTATTTTTAATTAATTTATTATAATTAATTTTAAGCGAATAGTCTGTAAGGATATTTTGTAAATCCTAAGACTGTTATAAAATAAATAAATAAATAAATGATTTTTCTTAATATTAAAACGAAAATTTTAAAATGCAGACTTAATTGTTAATAAAAAAAATTCATGTTTAGACAATTGTTACATTGCCTATGGAATAATGATGTTAATAGACGCTTGTATAAACATCCTTGCTGAGGAAGATAATTCATTTTGCAAACTTCCTTAAATATATAAACAACAATAGCGAAATTCCAATATTTTTGGTAAATATGATAACTGTGTCGCGGTTCTTGTATGTGCGTCATTACTTTGTATGAGACTATTTGTGCATTTGCGTCCCGGGTGTTTTGAAGAGCTTCGTAGGAGTATTTGTACGTGCATCTACATCAGCATTTGTCAGGATATTTTTTACATAAAAATGTCGGCGGCATATAAAAACAAAACAATTTAAAACACAAAATAAAATAAAAGTAAATAAACTGACAGTTAGAAAATAAAAAACAACATAATCAGCTGTGTTATTGACTTCACCTGTAAATTAATACAACTTGGCATAGACCAAGGCGAATTCAAATAAGGTGGTGGCAGTTCTGCAACAGTTGGGAAGCCTCTACATTTACATGGAATCATGTTTTGCAGCCACGATATGTATCTCTTCTTTAACAGTTCTCATACCTAGATCGCGATGAAGGTCTGAGTTCCTGTTTTGAATTTTGGTAACATGTGGAATTTTTTTTTTACTATTCGAAATTTTTTATTACTGCAATTTGTACATCTACTGGTTATACTTATGTGCACAAAAGTATTTTTCAAAATCTTAATTGGTTTAGGATTTAGCAAAAGTACCTATGCATTTTCCACATATTAAATGAGTTGATTTAAATCAAACAACACAGTAATATTATTTTAATTACACTAGCCAATCTAACACCGTAAATAATGGATCCTCTCTCTCCTTTTGGTACATCCATGAACTTAAAATCACTTTTTGGGTCGATTCAAACTCGTCCGTCCTTTCGTTAATATTTCTATTGGGACTTATATGAAAAAACGAAGTAGGCTGTATTTCTCATTTCGATTTTTATGGAATTTGGTGGGAATAGTCTATGTACTTAGTAGATTATGTCCTCCAAATTAAATTTAAAATTTAAAGTATAATTGAAACTTCTATACGTATTTTGCATAAACAGATACTGTGCTAATTAGTCGAAATTCTAAGACGATTTAATAAGAATTAATAAAGTATTTCCTGCTAATTAATGCAAGAATAGTATCACAATATCTTTAAAGTATTAATCAATTGATATTTTTAAGTAACACAGCTAAGGAAAATGGAATTGTATTATCTACAAAAGTTGTGATAACATCTAAACTCGTACGACGAACAATAATCGAGATATATGCAAAGATTTGATACTCATGACCCTTGACTTCTACTATCTCACCATTACTTTTAGTTCTTTATTTACATTTTCTAGATGATGTTGTATACTAGTTTTTATTTTACCATCTTAAACTCTAAATTTTGGTCAAGTTGTCCGATAATTTGGATAGATTACGTTTACAAATATTGCTGAAGTTATGAATGTAATGCTAACATCCGCTACATTGTATTATAATTGGTCAAATATACCCCTTAAACCCAAAATTTGAACGAAATCTCCAAATCTGTACATAAAATGGGAAGAATTTTTTAATTTAAAATTGTTTTCCAAGAAGTCATATGTGGAGTATTTTTGAATTTCGCTAAAACGCGTTAAAAATTCAGTTATTTTTCAAAATAAATGTTAATTACATTAGTTAACGACTCCGCGAAGAGACATATATTTATTGTTGAAAACACGACAGAGTCGAAAAGAAACAAGATAGAAAACTGAAATATTTTGCCAAAATATTTTTAGTTGACCCAGTTTGTTTGGTATTCAAAATGCGAAATATCGGTCAACGATTTTACCTAGCCCCCATATTATGCCCTATTCAGAAAATTACTATATTGCTAGTAACTGGCTTAAAAAAGCATGTATAGCGATGAAATTCAATATAAAAAAGTTTTATTGGAAATGTATTTGTCAAAGTTTATGAGGATCGGTATATAATTGACTCTATAGAAAGTCTCCTCAGAAAATGACTTTAAAGCTCATAATGTACTGCAATATAGCAACAAAATCAAGTTTTAAAGGAACTAAAATATCTCTGTCAGATTTTATGAGAATTGGTCCATAATTGACCATACGTCTCATATAAGATCCCCTACAGAAAATTACTTTAACGCTCATAACTGTATTCATAATACCACTTTAACGCTCATAACTGTCTTCATAATACCAGTTTAGCGACGAAATTTAACATAGTTACATATACCACTTCAGAAAATGAATTTGTTATTTTAATGTCCAAATGTAAACATGAAACAAATAAAAATAATTTTGTTTACTTTTTTCTTAATTTGGTTATTTTTTGTTCGAATTTTGGTTAGAAAAAAAATTTTGTTGTGGCAACACTGCTGCTATTTAATTCATCGCATTTTGAAGGATTATATTTGCAGTAGATTCCGATTCAGCAACAGAAAAGATAGCAGTATCATCAGCGAATGTTGCTACGGTTGTACTTGTTGGCACTGGAATATCTTTCGTATATAAGAGATATAGCATGGGAGCCAATATGCTTCCTTGTGGAACGCCAGTATTTAGGTATCTCTTTCAGATTCGAAAATGCTTCTTCCTGCTTGACACGAAAGTATCTGCCTTCAAGGTATGACTTTATAATTTGAACATATTTGTTGGGCAAAAGTTCGTTTAGTTTATAAATTAGTCCAGAGTGCCAAACTTTATCAAATGCTTTTGACACATCTAAAAAAATGGCTGAACATATCATTCTATCTTCCATGGATTTTTCAATTACATTTGTTATGCGATGAACTTGGTCGATAGTTGAGTGATTGTTGCGAAATCCACATTGGTGCGTTGGTATAAGAAGTTTTTGTTCAATTAGTGGTTTCAAACGTTTAAGAAATATAGTCTCAAAAAGTTTCCAAAGAATATGTAATAGTGAAATTGGCTTATAGGAGGTTACTTCTGTCTCTGGTTTTCCCGGCTTTTGTATCATAATTACTTCGGCAACTTTTCACATGCTTGGTACATGTTGAAGACTGAAACAGGCGTTGATAATTGTACATATTTTTTCTATACCGATAGGTGGCAGATGCCTAAGCAGTTCCGATGTTATTAGGTCAAAACCTGGGCATTTTTTTAATTTCATATTTAATATTTCTGTTCGTATTTCGTTTGTTGTAACGTTCTCTATTATAGTATTTTGCTGCACATTGCTAATTGTAGCCATATTATCGTTAACTTGCTCATTTTCATGAAATATATTTGAAAGATAATTTGAGAAGATATCGGCTTTTTCCATATTAGTTTTCGCCCATTCTGAAGAATTAACTCTAATTGGAGAATTCCGTTGCATAAGTCGATTTATGTTTTTTGCTGTTTTCCATAGCATGAATAATCCGTGGATTTATCATTTGTCAGCTCTTTCAGATGTCGGTTAAATGTTGCGTTTTTAAATTTCTTTATAGCAATGCTTACGTTGTGTGTAATTTGGTTTAATCTTGTTTTTTCTGTTGGTGGCCTATTTTGTTGCCATCTTTTTCTTATTTTACGTTTAAGAGAAATCATATCTCTTATATCTTTGGGATAACGATGTATAACGGAGTTACTAGAAATAAAAGGCGTACTATTCCAGGCATACGATTGAATTTGTTTGGTTAATGTTTCAACTTCATTCTCAAGTTGATCAATAGTGCAAGGGTTTGAATTATGCTGAATGGTATTAGAGAGAACAGTATGGAAATATTGCCAGTCATTAAATTTATTTGTTAAATATGGAAGTGGATCTTTAGACAGACATTGCTCATATAGAGTAAGGAAAATAGGCGAGTGATCAGAATTGAGCTCAAAACCGTCTTCTACTTTAATACGATTTTTATGATAAAAAAATCGATAAGATCAGGTTGTTTATTTGGGTCTGTAGGCCAATATGTTGGGTTTCTAGGTGCCATTACTTCACATCCGGTCGTTCTTGTTGCTTTAAGTAATTCTTTGCCTTTGGTAGTTGTAAGGCGGGATCCCCAATAGGTATGTTTTGCATTGAAGTCCCCTCCAATTATATGTCTTGAGTCATGCCTTTCAATTAAAAGTTTATATTTATCGCATATGATTTGATGGCGTGGTGGACTATATAAAGATGTGATTAAAATGCTTTCTTTGTAGGTATAAAGTTTAATTGTTGTTGCTTGAAATTCTTCAGTTTGGTAAATTTCTTCCGGATTATGGCTTATATTTTTTCTAACAATCACTGCACTGCCTCCTCTTGCAGTGTTGCTGGGGTGAGTAGTATGGTAAATTTCATAATTTCTAAATCTAATGAACGATTGTTTTGTGAAATGGGTTTCTGCAATAAGACATACATCTATTTTTGCCTCGTTTAGGACAACCTCTAATTCTCTCTGATGCTTTTGTAATACGTTTGCATTCCATAACATAATCTTAAGGAAATTTGCAATTTGTTTATAAATGTTTTTGCTCCAAAAGAGCTAAGCGTTGTTCGATGGTCTTAAAGAAATTTTTGCAGCATTTAGGATGTTCAATTTCGACATTGCATTCAATGGATAAGTGTTTTCCTGCGCATTTGACACATCTTGGTGGTTTATTACAATAGTTTTTGGTATGCCCAAAACCTTGACACTTTTTACATTGAGGTATCATTTTATGTTGTTTTATTGGTTCAATATTTACGACATTATTAAGAATATGTTTTATTTTATATACTTTAGTTATATCCTCCGACGAATCGAAAGTTAATATAAACATATTTAATGGCTCTTTTGTTTTAAATTTATGTTTGTTCATTACTTCAATTATATTAAAACCCTGTGCCTTAAGATCATTTATAATTGAGTTAGTATCGCAACTGTAGTATAGATTTTTTGCCATGACTTTAACTGGTCTTGTGTTTTTGTTCTCATAACTATACCAAGCATATGAAGATTCAGATGGGGATTTCGTTAGGTTTCTATAATCCTCTACTTCAAAAACGTTAATTTTGTAGGTACCACTACTAAGTAGCTTAACTAGGAATGACTCCTTGAGAATACTTTTCAAAAACACATGAAAGTTTGGAAAATTGATTATGTCAGATACCATTATAGGTGGAGGCCTGAGGGGTTGTTTAGGTAGTTGTTCGACGTTATTTTGTGGATCATTTGAATTGCTAGACTTTTGGCTTGTTGTTGCAGTATCATTAGAAATCTTCTTATTTTTATTTTTTTACTTCTATGTAAGATCCAATCGGTTTCACGGGCTAATTCATCCTCATCAGGTTCAAATTGTATATTTTCCGTAGTTTGTACTTTTGAGGTTTTTGGGCCATTGGAATCTGTAGATTCAGAATTTATGTTTTGTGAATTTTTAAATTTTTAAAAAATCAATTTCTTCTTTAAGCTGACGACAGTAAACCTCTAACATTTTAACTTTTTCATTTAGTTGTTTAACAATTTTTTCTAATTCTTTCACTCTATTCAGTCGAAACATGCTCCAGCCTATATTAGGTGAATCCGAAACAACATCGACATCGGCATCCATGTTCACGTATTAGCTTTGTGTATTGGGTATGTTTTCAATGTATATAAAAGGTAAATATATGTATATATTTATAATTGCTTATGTCTATAAGGCAGTGCAGCGCGTCGATAAAACTGTCACACGCACAAGATAACCAGTCAGTATTTGTTAAAAAGGAACATCTGGTGTTTGTTTATTTTTATTATTATTTTTTTTTGTTCATAAATGCTGTCTCTGTCAGCGCAAATTCGCCTAATTTTGTTTATTTCTATTTATATTTGTATAAATTTTTCACAATGTTTAAATTAATTTTGCAAAATAAAAAGTAAACACATCGATAAACTATCATGGGCACTAGTACCGGAATTTTACCACTACCGACCAAGAGCGTAATCAATGCGTAAGGATTGTTCTTTCTAAGGTTTATATGGATTTGTATATTAGCGATCGCAAGGTACGTGTTATCCATTTAAAATTAATGAACTCGAATTCATTTGATGAAAAAATTTTGTAAAATGTTTATATTATATTAAAAAATAAAGATAAAGATATTAAAATTTGTGAGGAAAATATATTCTGAATTGAATAATGTTTGTTTCAAACGAAAAATTCTATTCCGGCAGATTAATTTGCAAAATTTGAGTAAGAATAAGTAAAACTTAATTTTTTGTGAAAAATAAACGTAAAAAAGTACATATTCATGAAAATATTATATTACGAATGAATGAATATTTGTTGCGAATGGATAATTCTACTCCGGCGGAGTAATTTTCAATATTTGGCCATAATGTAGCAGCCGCCAGACGGGTAAATACCTCACATGGGTTTTGTTATGTAAAGCGTTCCGGAACAGACTTTTTAGTTAATCTCTTTATCTACATGGGTTAGGTTAGGTTTAGGTTAGATTTCAAAATTAAGCCATAACGTAGAAGTCAGCTGAAGCCAGCCGGGTAAATACTTCATATGCGTTTCTTAATATTAAGTGTTCCGGAAGAGATTTTTTTAGTTAATCACGTTTTCTACACAATTTTAATATAAAATATAAAACAATATTGTGTAATATGTTAAAAAAAAAAAGAAAAAAATATTTTTCTTAAATAACATATTTGTATACATACCAATTATGCCATTATATAAATATATATACGAGATGCTTGGTATTTTCAGATTTTTTACATAAATAATTCAAAATATTAACGAAGTTTTTCTCCGTTTAACGGACATTTTTAAATATAAAAATGTAAACAATAACAAACTTTGACAGCTACGTAAACCAGGCGAATTAAGAAAAAAATTATAAGCTGATTGAATAACACCACCTTATATGAATTCGCCGTACTTATGGTTTTTGACATCTACGTAAACCAAATGCAAAAACAAAATACATGTAAAATGTTGTTGTTGCAGAACTGCCACCACCTTATCTGAATTCGCCTTAGTTTAGGCTATATGCTAGTCTACATATTGCACTATAAGTCTATACTACAATCCAGCATTTAGTAATATATTCATTTATTATTGTAATAAAAATAATTTATAAAATATCTCATTTAGAGCGGGTTTTTGAGATGGCAATCAAATGCCAATTAATAATCAGATTAGTTAATCTAAAAATAAATTTAATCTTATGTTAATGATGTTTGATGTTTTTGAGTACAAGATTAAACATCACAGTGTTGCCATACAAAACAATCGTCACTGTTTGTTATCAAAACGATGAATGTTTTATAAAAAAGAAGAAGACAATTGTAAATTTAATATGAAAATTAATGAACACTTAAATTTAAAACAAAAAAATGTATTTTGAAGTCTCCATAATTTATACTAATCAATAAATAGAACATTTTAATGTTTATATTTTTATGTATAAAAATTTTATTATTTTTTTTGCATCAGATGTTTACACGTTTGCATTTCGTGCTTAAGTTTAAACCACCTCCATTGGGCGCTTAAACTTGCAAACAAAATTAACTAATTGAGTACTTAAAAACGTATTTCGAGGATTAATTTTAATTTAATCGCTAATCTTTCGCCTAAAGATTAGCCCTTAGAACAGTTTGTTATTGTTATCAATTTGTGGCCAAAAATTAATAATTGAATGAATCTTCTAATAATAAATTACACGTTCTTCGTTAAAAATTTCTCTGAACTCAACATATTTGTTAAAAATATGGCAACGATTCATTCAATTTTAATAAAAAGAGAAACTTCAAAAATCCTTATTTAAATGAAAAATTTTTGATTGGCACTACCATCTTTATTTTTATCATGAGCCTATCAGCTTAATTACAATTGGAACCACAACCGAGTACACAATGAGTTTTTATACATTTTGTATCTGCCGGTCCACACTAGAAAACTATTTTTGGGAAACTTTTGATTTTGCGTGAGAGAGAAAGAGAAAGAAATATCATTCATCTCTCTCGCGGTACGGAGTTTCTCGCAGCGTTGCCAATTTAGCGCTTTTGGCGCTAGATTTAGCGCCTTTTAACAATCCAAAAGTCACATTTTTTCCTCTTAGCGCTTTTTTGGAAAAGGCGCTAAATTAGCGCTTTTTTCAAGAAATGAAAAATCTTTTTAATAACATAAAATTGTTCTAGTTTAACAATAAAGATAAAACAGAATAATTTTAGACAGTACTCTGCTCAATAACAGCTTTTTATTGGTTAGAAAAATTCTATAAAAAATTCACAACAAGGGAAGTTTTTCGCGTCAAAAAAGGGAAAAATTGTAAATTAACTTAATTTTAGTTAGGTTAACTTGAACTTAAAGTTAAAATTGCATTTCGTGAAAACTATTAATATTTTAATGTGAATAATACAAAAAAAAAAAAAAAAAAAAAAAAAAAATTGGATCGCACAAAGTTTGATTCGCAAAAATTTAGCATTATTTTTTTATAACTTCACTGTGAAGGAAACAATTCCTTGACGATTACTTCAGTTTTTTTCACAAAGTTTTGGCTCTTGGTATTTTTGGAAATGAAGAGTTTAATTAAAATTTATTATGGCAAGTTTCAAAAAATCTCTTTGACTAGTTATTGAGATCTTGATCGATGATAGCAATTAATCATTGAATAAGAAAATCGAACATATTTGTATTAACCTTAATTTTTTAAATTTCGTTCCCGAATCAAAATTCCAATTAAAGGGTAATTTTTTTAATAAACTAATTTTAGCTAAATACTATATTTTTTAGTGACTGTGTAAAAATATAATTTTAGCCCTTTTTGGTGCGTTTTGAGTGAATGGACGGCGCGTTTTAGTATAAAATAGTTGACAACACTGGTTTCTCGTACTCGGAAACTCGTTTTGTTTGTTATTCTTCTTATTCGCACAAAAACAAATCAATGCAATTAACAGATAGTTTCTGAAACAAAATTTTCAATTTGCCGGTCCACACTAGGAAACTTTTTTTGGGAAACTTTTGATTTTGCGTGAGAGAGAAAGAGAAAGAAAATCATTCATCTCTCTCGCGGTACGGAGTTTCCCGTACTCGGAAACTTGTTTTGTTTTGTTATTCTTCTCATTCGTACAACAACAAATCAATGCAATTAATACGTAGTTTCTGAAACAAAAGTTTTCATGTGTGGACATTAAGGAAACTTCAAAAGAGAATTAAGAAAAAGTTTCTCATCAAAAGTTTCCTAGTGTGGACCAGGTCTAAGGAAACTTTAAGAGGGATGGCAAATGGTATTTTCAAATTCTACAAAACATAATTTAAAATTGTACTTTTTTTAATCCGATTGTACCAAATCTATATTTTTGCAAATTTATATCAATATAAAAGCATTTCAAGCAAGTCCATTAGTCAATGTACTAGTCCATTGACTAGGCAATAGGCTATTCTATAGACTAGACGGTAGTCTATAAACTAGACAATAGACTAGTACCTATATAGAGTAGTTTTTATACTAGTCCAAAGACTGATTAATAGAATAGTCCGTAGAAATACTTTAAAAAGTTAAAAGTACTTTAAAAACTATAGATTAGTCATTATATTAGTCAATAAACAAGACCATTTAGTCAATAAACTGGTTCTTAGATTAGTCAATAGACTAGACAGTCTATTGTCTCTTTATGGACTAGAGTAGTTTATAAACTAGACAATAGACTAGTCTATAGATTAGACATTAGATTGGTCCCTAGTCTAGTTAATAGACGATTCCATAGAAAAGCGATCGAATACAAAATAATCATAAAAATTACTCTCTTTGGTAATGTTATTCCTGGTTGTCTGGTTGTAATCTCTTTCAAGATTCTTTATAATATTAGAGAATATAAAGAGGAATTGTAAATGTCCTATTCTGAAGTTTATTAAAAATTTGACCGAAGTCGGTAGTTCTTTGAACTTTTTGTTAAAAGTACAATTTTAAATTATTATTTCAATAAGGGAATATATTTAAAATTGTACAAAATGGGTCATCGGTGTACCATTGTACTTTTAAAAATCGAATTGTACCAAAAAAAGTACAATTGTGCCAATTTTGTTGGTTGAGATCAAGATATATTAATTATAAGGTAGTGTTATCAGAACAGCTGATCGTTTTTTGCTATTATGTTCATGGTGGTGTATAATTAATGTCAAACAGGTTTCATTTTGTATATGTGAATTTTGTGATTAAAGTTAAATTGTGTGATTAGGGTATATTTTTGTGCTTTTAATCTTTAAAAGTTAAACCATCAAAATAAATTATAAGTTAGTTAGTTAATTTGAAGGGAGGATGTATATACATCAAATCCGAAGAAATACACCTAGGCCTCTATCGGGCCTGTTGTGCGCTCCTTAACCAGTGCCTCAGGTGGAAATCGAACCCACCACCTCCGGTCTACCAGACTAGAACACTAACCACTAACCTACCGGAGTCATACCCGTTAATAAAACAACCTTTTGATAAAACAGCAAACCCTAACAGCTGTTTTTGATTGTTGTGTGGTGAGTTTCTGTAAAAACGTAAACAAATGAAACAAAAACAAATTACTAGACATATTTATTTTGTGCTAAGAAAAATTTATGTATTTTAATAATGTTTTATAGCCAGTGCAAGTGTTCTTGGTGTACACCATCTACCCCAATAATAATCCCGGTTTCATTAGAATCAAGTATTTTTAAAACGGCCATATATAATGTGCAATTCATTCTATATTCCATGACTGGTTGAAAGAGTCACGGAATCCACCGGAGATCAACCTAAAAAATGAAAAAGGGGTGGCTTTAACTTCTTGTTCCGTTCATATGGGACAAGATTCGAGCCTCATCGTATCAGTTCGCCAGATACCTCATTTGTGTATATTGCAGGGTCCTGGTACCCAACACAGCCTTATTTTAAACGGTCTCATAATAATACTTAGATCTTTTCTTCATTCTACGACTATGCAAGAATACAGCTATGACATATTAATGCTTTAAATGCAGCATGACTATCAACCTAAAATCTTACCAGAGACCGGCGAACAATGTGATTCCCTATTAGTTCCGTCACTTTCAAGATCGCTAAATCACCACTTGGAAGACACAACCCATCAGGGAGTCAAGGAACATTTTACACCGTTTGTAACACATTGAAATATTGGTCTAATATCCATAAAAGTATATGCTGGGATCTTATTACAGTCTAAGATTGAGTTTGTTATTGAAAATGGACAATATCGGTATACGATAAACTCATCAGGGAGCCAAGGAACTTTTACACAGAAATATTGGTCTAAAATCCATAAAACTATAGACTAGGATCTTAGCCAATATTTGAAAAAATATTTTTAGTTGATGGAGTTTATTATTGAGCTTCAATATTCCAGTATAGCGAAGAAGAACGACAAAAACAAGTTTTATAGGAACTAAAATCTTTTTGCCAAATTTTATGAGGATCAGGAAATTATTTTACAAGATTTATATGATCCAAAACCTTTCTGGGTTGGTTCAAAATTGACCCTACCCACATATAAGTTCCCCTTCAGAAAAAGATATTAACTCCAATAATTGTAATAAAAATACCAATATAGCAAAGAAATTCCACATAAACAAGGAGTCAACATCGTTTTGTCAAATTTAAGGGGATCGGTCCATAATTTAACCTATCCCCGATATAAGGTCCACCTCGGGAAATTACTACCACTCATAACAGGCTTAAAAAAATAGCTATAAAATTCGACAACAACTTTTATATGAAACAAAATTTATCTGTTGAATTTTGTAAGGGTCGGTCCACAGTTGACCCTACCTAAAATCTCAAACAGATTATGCCATCCGATTTCTACACTTCCGACTTAAAGTTCTATATATGTTTTTATCGTGCAAAGATCTTCCGATAGCAGTTATATATAATTTTCTATATACGGATATAGTAAAATTTTTTGTAAAAAAAGTTTGTTGCTGTAGTACACACCCAAGAACGATGAAATCCACAAAACAAATTATGCCATCCGATTTGTATATTTCCAACTTAAAGTTCTATATAGGTTTTTATCGTGCACAAGATCGTCCGATAGCAGTTATATATAATTTTCTATATACTTCCATAATAAAATATTTTGTAAAAAAAAGTTTGTTGTTGTAGTACACACCCTAGCACGATGAAATCCGGAAAAAAATGTATGTCATCCGATTTCTACACTTCCAACTTAAAGTTCTATATAGGTTTTTATCGTGCACAAGATCGTCCGCTAGCAGTTATATATCAATTTATATATACTTCCATAATAACATTTCTTGTAAAAAAAAGTTTGTTGTTGTAGTACACACCCTAGAACGATGAAATCCGGAAAAAAGTGTATGCCATCCGATTTCTACACTTCCAACTTAAAGTTCTATATAGGTTTTTATCGTGCACAAGATCGTCCGATAGCAGTTATATATCATTTTATATATACGGCCATAGTAACATTTTTTGTAAAAAAAAAAGTTTGTTGTTGTAGTAAACACCCTAGAACGATGAAATCCGGAAAAAAATGTATGCCATCCGATTTCCACACTTCCAACTTAAAGTTCTATATAGGTTTTTATCGTGCACAAGATCGTCCGATAGCAGTTATATATCATTTTATATATACGGCCATATTAACATTTTTTGTAAAAAAAAGTTTGTTGTTGCAGTACAAACCCTAGAACGATGAAATCTGGAAAAAAAATTTTTTCATCTGATTTCTACACTTCCAACTTAAAGTTCTATGTAGGTTTTTATCGTGCACAAGATCGTCCGATAGCAGTTATATATCAATTTATATATACTTCCATAATAACATTTTTTGTAAAAAAAAGTTTGTTGTTGTAGTACACACCCTAGAACGATGAAATCCGGAAAAAATGTATGCCATCCGATTTCTACACTTCCAACTTAAAGTTCTATATAGGTTTTTATCGTGCACAAGATCGTCCGATAGCACTTATATATCATTTTATATATACGGTTATAGTAACATTTTTTGTAAAAAAAGTTTGTTGTTGTAGTACACACCCTAGAACGATGAAATCCGGAAAAAAATGTATGCCATCCGATTTCTACACTTCCAACTTAAAGTTCTATATAGGTTTTTATCGTGCACAAGATTGTCCGATAGCACTTATATATCATTTTATATATACGGCTATAGTAACATTTTTTGTAAAAAAAAAGTTTGTTGTTGTAGTACACACCCTAGAACGATGAAATTCGGAAAAAAGTGTATGCCATCCGATTTCTACACTTCCAACTTAAAGTTCTATATAGGTTTTTATCGTGCACAAGATCGTCCGATAGCAGTTATATATCATTTTATATATACGGCCATAGTAACATTTTTTGTAAAAAAAAAGTTTGTTGTTGTAGTACACACCCTAGAACGATGAAATCCGGAAAAAATGTATGCCATCCGATTTCTACACTTCCAACTTAAAGTTCTATATAGGTTTTTATCGTGCACAAGATCGTCCGATAGCACTTATATATCATTTTATATATACGGTTATAGTAACATTTTTTGTAAAAAAAAGTTTGTTGTTGTAGTACACACCCTAGAACGATGAAATCCGGAAAAAAATGTATGCCATCCGATTTCTACACTTCCAACTTAAAGTTCTATATAGGTTTTTATCGTGCACAAGATCGTCCGATAGCACTTATATATTCGGTTATAGTAACATTTTTTGTAAAAAAAAAGTTTGTTGTTGTAGTACACACCCTAGAACGATGAAATCCGGAAAAAAATGTATGCCATCCGATTTCTACACTTCCAACTTAAAGTTCTATATAGGTTTCTATCGTGCACAAGATCGTCCGAAAGCAGTTATATATCATTTTATATATACGGCTATAGTAACATTTTTTGTAAAAAAAAAGTTTGTTGTTGTAGTACACACCCTAGAACGATGAAATCCGGAAAAAAATGTATGCCATCCGATTTCTACACTTCCAACTTAAAGTTCTATATAGGTTTTTATCGTGCACAAGATCGTCCGATAGCACTTATATATCATTTTATATATACGGCTATAGTAACATTTTTTGTAAAAAAAAGTTTGTTGTTGTAGTACACACCCTAGAACGATGAAATCCGGAAAAAAATGTATGCCATCCGATTTCTACACTTCCAACTTAAAGTTCTATATAGGTTTTTATCGTGCACAAGATCGTCCGATAGCAGTTATATATCATTTTATATATACGGCTATAGTAACATTTTTTTTTAAAATAAAGTTTGTTGTTGTAGTACACACCCTAGAACGATGAAATCCGGAAAAAAATGTATGCCATCCGATTTCTACACCTCCAACTTAAAGTTCTATATAGGTTTTTGTCGTGCACAAGATCGTCCGATAGCAGTTATATATCATTTTATATATACAGCTATAGTAACATTTTTTGTAAAAAAAAAGTTTGTTGTTGTAGTACACACCCTAGAACGATGAAATCCGGAAAAAAATGTATGCCATCCGATTTCTACACTTCCAACTTAAAGATCGTCCGATAGCACTTATATATCATTTTATATATACGGCCATAATAACATTTTTTGTAAAAAAAAAGTTTGTTGTTGTAGTACACACCCTAGAACGATGAAATCCGGAAAAAAATGTATGCCATCCGATTTCTACACTTCCAACTTAAAGTTCTATATAGGTTTTTATCGTGCACAAGATCGTCCGATAGCAGTTATATATCATTTTATATATACGGCTATAGTAACATTTTTTGTAAAAAAAAAGTTTGTTGTTGTAGTACACACCCTAGAACGATGAAATCCGGAAAAAAATGTATGCCATCCGATTTCTACACTTCCAACTTATAGTTCTATATAGGTTTTTATCGTGCACAAGATCGTCCGATAGCAGTTATATATCATTTTATATATACGGCTATAGTAACATTTTTTGTAAAAAAAAAGTTTGTTGTTGTAGTACACACCCTAGAACGATGAAATCCGGAAAAAAATGTATGCCATCCGATTTCTACACTTCCAACTTAAAGTTCTATATAGGTTTTTGTCGTGCACAAGATCGTCCGATAGCAGTTATATATCATTTTATATATACGGCTATAGTAACATTTTTTGTAAAAAAAAAGTTTGTTGTTGTAGTACACACCCTAGAACGATGAAATCCGGAAAAAAATGTATGCCATCCGATTTCTACACTTCCAACTTAAAGTTCTATATAGGTTTTTGTCGTGCACAAGATCGTCCGATAGCAGTTATATATCATTTATATATACGGCTATAGTAACATTTTTTGTAAAAAAAAAGTTTGTTGTTGTAGTGTACACCCTAGAACGATGAAATCCGGAAAAAATGTATGCCATCCGATTTCTACACTTCCAACTTAAAGTTCTATATAGGTTTTTGTCGTGCACAAGATCGTGCGATAGCAGTTATATATCATTTTATATATACGGTTATAGTAACATTTTTTGTAAAAAAAAAGTTTGTTGTTGTAGTACACACCCTAGAACGATGAAATCCGGAAAAAAATGTATGCCATCCGATTTCTACACTTCCAACTTAAAGTTCTATATAGGTTTTTATCGTGCACAAGATCGTCCGATAGCAGTTATATATCATTTTATATATATGACCATAGTAACATTTTTTGAATGTTTTTTATTAAAAGGCATTCTGTAACGATATAATCCCAAATATATTTATATTTTATCAGATTTGTTCCTTTCCACATTTATACACATATTTTAATTGATCAAAAATATTTTTTTTAATGTAAATCATGAAAATCAATTTTTTTGAATTTTTTCCACGTGCATAAACACATATTGAAAATGTAAATAATGAAATGAGTTTTTGCGTCTTTTCCACGTGCAGAAACACATATTTGTAAACAAAAATAACTCACCACACCAAAAAAAATGTTTATTTTGATAAAACAGCTGTTACGGTTTGTTTTATTATTCGTCGGGTTGTTTTCTTTATGTGCGTACCGGAGTCCACAAATAAATTATAAACAGATTAAAATTTATAAACGTTTTTTGTTTAATATAAATTCGCTTTGATTTATTTGTCAGCTGTTTTGAAAATTTTCCCTTACAGCCAATTCGCCTTCAAGTGCAGGCACAATGTCAAACTACATACAAGGCGAATTCAGATAAGGTGGTGTTATTCAATCAGCTTATAATTTTTTTCTTAATTCGCCTGGTTTACGTAGCTGTCAAAATTTGTTATTGCTTACATTTTTATTTTTAAAAATGTCCGTTAAACGGAGAAAAAGTTATTTAATATTTTGAATTATTTATGTAAAAAATCTAAAAATACCAAGCATCTCGTAAACAAATATCATTTTATTTAAATAATGGCATATTTTTTTCTATTAAATGTTAACATATTAAACAAAATTATTTTATATTTATTTTATATTAACATTGTACGGATAACGTGATTAACTAAAAAAAATCTCTTCCGGAACACTTTATATAAAGAAACAGATATGAAGAATTTAGCCGAACAGCGGCAGCTTACTTTTACATATGGCTTAATTTTGAAATCTATTAAATGTTAACAAATTAAACAATATATATATATATATATATATATAAATACGTTACTTAAATTTTGCATTTTTGTTTGCAAAAAAATCTGTTGTTGTGTGTGTGCAAAAATCTAAAATGACAGAAATGATATTCTTTAAATAAAAAAATTATTTTTTACTAACAATTGAAATTAATAAGATTTTATGCTATACTACTATACCGAGGGTTATTGTGCAAAGAAACAGCAAGTGTTGGGTTTAATTTAGTTAAATTGTTAATAACTATGATGAAAATGTTTTTCCAGACGGAGTTTGTTTTCGTTTAATACCCAAAAGTGTTTATTGAAATCTTCCGGATAGATTTGGCATATTTGTGAGATCTAGAAAATTATAAAATGTATGTAGTGGTGTTAATTAATTATTTATTTGTCTATAAAGAACGTCTTTCTTTGCAAGAAAGAGGAGGCATCATGATGGTCTCCTGGAAGAATACCCACAAGAGAGTGCACAGTGGGGCAGAATGGAAATTTTTTGGAAATAAATCTGGCATTTCTAAACGGCTGATCCGATCGGGATAAAATTTGGCGTGAGCGTAGCCAAGGAGTATTCGAGTTTAAGTTTTGAAGATGAACCCTGCAGATGCCCCAGGGACGGCGCTGTGGCGGCTCAAAGTAGGGTACCTACGACATGTAAAATTTTTAAACTCGTGCGCTCGACGAGATCTTGAAAAAACATACTTGGACATACTACTTATATCTTATAATATCCGAGTTATAGGCATTTAAAAATTTAGTGATACAAAATTTACCATACCTTGGTCCGCCTTTTTTTGAATACCGGGCGTAATTTTGGAGTCCATTTCCAAATGGACTCAATTTTTTCTTGTTAGTTAGACAACAAAATTTCCAATAATATACAAAAAATTTCAGATCAATATCATTTAGAGATCCAAAATATACGTTTTTTAATTTAAAAATTCAAAAAATTTTAGATTTTTGGCGTTTTTTTGCCAAAAATTTGTCTTAACTCCTTTATTAATAAAATAAAATTTTCTTTAAGAACATATAACAATTTTATAGTTTTCTAAAAGGTATCTTTACGCAGAACGCTTTGGCGTAAAAAACTTGTCCTATTTTTTGAAAATGTTGCCACTGCGTCCTTCCGAATATGACCTATTTTTTATCAAAACTTCAACTTTGGGCGACATGTTCTAAAATCCCAAAGTTGGGATCAGAAAACTGAAAGCAGTTTTGGAAACCTCAATATGTTTTCTATTTACTCCAAAAGTATTTTCCCAGTCCTGAAAGAAATGTGGACCCTATGGGCAAAAAAGTAAAAAATCCCATTTTTGGGATTTTCATTCCTATTTTTGGGAATTGCGGGATGCCCTTTGACCTTTTCAATTTTTTTTTTTGCATATTCTTATTTGAAATGACAAATTTAACAAGCGTTGAAAATTTCATTGAGTTTTGTTCATAAATAAAGATTTTGTGATATATTACATATTTGTTTAATTTCTAAAACTATGATTTATATCAAAATTTTAATAGGATCGCAGATAGCTACAACAATTTAGTCCATATTTATCCCTTAATATCATTTTTTAGTTAGATATGGAAATTCTCGACCCTTTACAAAAAATTTCAAGCCAATATCTCAATTACATTCAAAAATATGTTCATTTAAACCTGTGTCCTTTAATTTCATCTTTTTCATATTTTAGTATTAAGTATGACAGAACATACATTTGGTGTTGAATAAAATATTTGGACAATTTTTAAAAATTATTTAGTTAATTATTTTATTAAAGACTATAACCATAGAAAAATAAATAGAACTGAAACTGAGCGTAAGAAATATTACTCTCTCACATGTACAGGTTCTGTGTGAATTTAATAGAATTGTATGAGTATTTTTATTTTTGTTTACATAAAATAACAAAAATATGAAAGTACAAAATGTATCCGAATACATCATACCCTACCACATTGCGAGTAAGTAGCAATGAGTTATTTAGTATTTTTTAATGTAGAAGTTATATTCAAGAGATTGATGTTTGCTTAATTAATGAATGTACTGCTCATTATAACAATATATAGTCAAAATTTCGTATATATAAAATTTGTTGAGTCGAATTTTATAAATACCCTATTCTTGTATAGCATTTTCCACTTACAAAAAAGTTCAATAGGCTAATTTATGGGCGGATTACATCATTACATCGACGTAGGTGTTACAAACTTTAAGACATAAACAAAATGCCGTTCCCATTAGTGTGGTGTAGGGTGTATTTTGACTGCATTTGGGCTGCTTTGAAATTAACAATAATCGTTCATATCAAGCGTTAATTTTAGCATTAGCACAATTTCTTTGGCAAAATAGCCCCTGCTGCTGCAATAAACACTGCTAAAGGTTATGTTTTTCCCATAAAATTATTGAAAACATTTTCAGAAAAAAACAAATTTTTCAATCGTTTTTATTTTTTTAATATTATTTTTAAGTGTCAATATTGACTCAACCCAGCAACCACAAAGAGTTTATTTAAAATTAAAAATAATTTTTAATGAAGATCTTTCTTACATTGGTCAACTGATATTGAATAAAAATGGCTAATTCAAACCATTATTTCATAAAATATCGAAATATAATATCAAACAAAAATATAAAAACTTTTTTAAACGAAAGAGTTTGTGTTTGTTGGGTTACATATTTTTCAACTAATACATTCTCACGACTTAGGTTTTTGACAGCAGACTTAGGTTTTGTCATACTCAGTTTCAGTTCTATGTATAGCTTTTCTATGACTATAACATTGTATATACAATAAAAAAATTATAATTTTATTATGAGCCACGCACAACAACACCTAAATCACCCCACACAAACCACCTTTCCCGCCCACCGAAATATAAAACACAATTTAATACAATATCATCAGTTAGCATAATAGCTTTTTTTATTTGAACTGTTTATCTTAAACATAATACAATTAATTCTTACAACCTACTTATATAGTTAATTCCTAACACTACTTATTTTCTATAAAATAATCTGTCATATCGGTATACATATCCAGAAGGTAATATAAGTCCTTTAAATCTTCCTTGTTTTGAGAAGCAACTCCTTGTCGATTCCAGTTATTTTTGAAGTAATTTCAAAATCACGAAAAAACCTTCTCGCCGTATTACCGTCATTTGTACTACCGCAACTTGAAAGTGGTTTGTCGATGTTTAATCCCATCTGAACTTTAAATTCTTCTTGGATTCTGCTTTTTTCCGCAGATCTCAGTTCTTTCAATTCTTCATTATTTTTTGTTGATTTAGTAGGATAGTTTGTTTTTTTTCCTGGATCGCCTTGTATGATGGTAATATATTGTGTCCTTTTTCATGCAGAGCTTTCCTTAATATTTGGTACTTATTTCGACTGAGACCCAGTTCCAATATAAGCGCTATTGCTTCCTCTTCAGTAAAATTTGATTATGATGTTGGAGTTGGTATACTTTCCACAATTCGCTTAAGTCGTTTTGGTGATGCATTAGGAAGAATAGTTGCAATATGTACGACATCCATAGGTTGGTTTTCCTTTTTCAGCATTTCGTTAAATGTATCAGCAATTTCCTCATTTGAGATTGAAAAAAGTTTTTGTGTGACCCTCTTTTTTTTACCTTGAACATAAGTCTTCGTATGACTTGCAAGGCGCTCCTGTTGATGTGTTGTAAGTTGAGATTTCCGTAGTAGTTTCCATCCAACTACAAAATTTTAATCGAAATTTCTTTTGATTTCCATCCACAGACTTACTTTTTACATCAAAAAGTTTTAAAAAGTTTTAAATTTTTGATATGCCTGTTTTGTCTACTTTTCTACTATATGTAGTTTTTATATAATTTGAAATGTCTTCAATTCTTTCTGGCCCTTTTGAAGATATACTCCATAAAACGGAACACAACTCTTCGTACTTTAATGTAATCTTCATTGTAGATTTATTAAATATGGTACTTAAAATCTGAGAAGTTTACTTATATACCAATTCTTGTCATTTCCGATACAGGTATTCCAAAGTAAAAAATTACGAATTGTCTACCTATTAACATTTAGGACTATATTACTGTAACCTGTAATTCAGTCATTGATATTTCTTATTAGTGAATGAATCGAAATTATCATTACCTGTATATTTTTACCTACATGATCATAAACGAAACAGAACGAAATGATCTGTCGAAAAAATTTAGGTAAAAAATAGTTATAAATTTTTGAAAATTTAAGCATAATAGGACCTTTCAATTATAAGGATAAGCAAACAATTAGAAAATAGGTAAATATAAGATTTAAATATGTTCTGTCATACTTAATACTTAAATATGAAAAAGATGAAATTAAAGGACACAGGTTTAAATGAACATATTTTTGAATGTAATTGAGATATTGGCTTGAAATTTTTTGTAAAGGGTCGAGAATTTCCATATCTAACTAAAAAATGATATTAAGGGATAAATATGGACTAAATTGTTGTAGCTATCTGCGATCCTATTAAAATTTTGATATAAATCATAGTTTTAGAAATTAAACAAATATGTAATATATGACAAAATCTTTATTTATGAACAAAACTCAATGAAATTTTCAACGCTTGTTAAATTTGTCATTTCAAATAAGAAAATGCAAAAAAAAAATTGAAAAGGTCAAAGGGCATCCCGCAATTCCCAAAAATAGGAATGAAAATCCCAAAAATGGAATTTTTTACTTTTTTGCCCATAGGGTCCACATTTCTTTCAGGGCTGGGAAAATACTTTTGGAGTAAATTGAAAACATATTGAGGTTTCCAAAACTGCTTTCAGTTTTCTGATCCCAGCTTTGGGATTTTAGAACATGTCGCCCAAAGTTGAAGTTTTGATAAAAAATAGGTCATATTCGGAAGGACGCAGTGGCAACATTTTCAAAAAATAGGACAAGTTTTGGTCCAAAATTACGCCCGCTATTCAAAAAAAGGCGGACCAAGGTATGGTAAATTTTGTATCACTAAATTTTTAAATGCCTATAACTCGGATATTATAAGAGATAAGTAGTATGTCCAAGCATGTTTTTTCAAGATCTCGTCGAGCGCTTTCACAAAATATAAAAATCTTTGTACTTAAACTCGAATACTGCTTGGCTACGCTCACGCCAAATTTTATCCCGATCGGATCAGCCGTTTAGAAATGCCAGATTTATTTCCAAAAAATTTCCATTCTGCCCCACTGTGGAGTGGCACCTAGGCGGGTGGTGGTCGGTCGGCTAGTGGTGACATGGTATATGAGGCAATGGACGGAAGCTGATTGCCATATTCAGGGGGTATCCTTGGGATACATACTTATTATTATACCATTGTTCTCAGTAGAATCACTACCACACACCCATAATAGAGCGCGATGTCTGTCTGGTGTGCCTTTCAGTGAAGCTCTTGTTGTCTCCAAACACTATGGTGGCCGAATATTTACAAGAAACAATGGCTTAAGTCGGTTTTAGCAAAGAAAGCCATGTAAACAAAAAATATTTTTTAAATGTCCAACCCTGTCTTAAACTTACTAAACATATATTTAGTTTTACATTTATTGAAAATTTTGAAATCAAATATCTCTTTCATTTGATTAGATACAGAAATGGTTTATACCTTAAATAAAAGCTTAATTCATTGGCTATTAATATATATAAATTTATAATAGAATTATATAGACATTTTTTCCGATTTCTTTTAGATGAAAAAAAAAGTCGGGTCAAAATATATATTTTCCGGGAAATACCCATAGTCGGTCCATATTTTAGTATCATGTTATATATCATTGGAAAGGTATTTTCAATACAGTTTTCGAGATGTACACAAAAATGTATTAAACTTTGGAGCCCCGCCCACCCGAAAGTAGGCGTGGCCGACAAAAAAAAAATTATATATTTTATCGTCTTCACGGACCTAGAGGATATAACCTGGCTAGGTATGTAGATGTATGGTATGAAATTAAGCAAGTAGAGTCCGGAGTAAATGAGAATATATAAAATGGGACTTATTGGTACTTTATCGTACTTCGACTGGTACTTTTTTGACTTAGAACTTAGAAACGTGTAATTAAGCACTTGAGAATCTATAAATATGGACTTTTTGGTACTTTTTCGTTCTTCAAAAAGAACTTTTTGAATTTTCTATAATAAGAAACATGAAAGCGTGTAGAGCCCCGATTAAGCGAGAACCTGGTTCTTCAAAAGGTACATTTTAAGTTTTTGTATAATAATAAACCTAGAAACGTGAAATTAAGCATGTAGAGCCCGGATTAAGTGAGGTCCTATAAAAAGGACTCAAAAGGTACTTTTTGAGTTTTCTATTAAATTGAACATAGAAACATGAAATTATGCACGTAGAGCCCGGAGTAAATGAGAATCTGTAAAATGGCACTTTTTGGTACTTTTTCGTTCTTTGACTGGTACTTTTTGAGCTTGCTACAAAATTTGAAACTCGAAACATGAAATTAAGCACTTAGAACCTGGAGTAAATGAGAATCTATAAAAGGGGAACTTTACCGTACTTCGACTGGTACTTTTTGAGTTTTCCATAAAATTAAACCTAGAAACATAAAAATAAATATGTAGAGCCCGGAGTAAATTAATAATAAATTATAAAAAGGGACTTTATAATATTGAACGTAAAATTAAGAATTTACAGCCCGGATTAAGTGATATCATATAAAAGGGGACTTTTTGGTACTTTTTCGTTCTTTTTTTTTTATTATTATTATTCATTTATACATTAAATTCTTATTATTAGAAGTCTCAGCGCCTCAAGGGCTTTGTTGAGACAAGTTGGCAAATTTCAAATTTTACTTTTACTCAGTAATAATGTAATATGTATAATATATATATATACTTATATATAAAATATATTTATTTATAAATATACATATGTAAAAAAAGAACAAACAAAAAAAAAACAATTTATATCAAAAGCATTTCCAAATTTTGAAAAAGATATTCTTTTAGACTTCTCTTAAAAGTTGATATTGTTAAACAATCTTTTAATTGTTGCGGTAAACTATTAAATTCCTTGCTACCAATATATTCTATTCTCTGCCTGGTGGTTTCAAGGCGACATCTTGATATTTTCAAATTGTTGTTATTCCTTGTATTGAGTATATTTTGGTTTCTTTGAAAGCATATGGTGTGATGGCCAATATTATGTAACACTTTATAGACATATTGCAACAATTGATACTTAAAAATTCCATAAATGGGTAAAACATTATGAGCAACGTCTTTGTAAAGTGATATGGTGGAAAACAAAGGAGGAAGGTTATAAACCACTTTTAAAGCTTTATTTTGTAGGGTTTGTAAAGATTTTAAATCAGCATTACGTTTAGAACCATAAATTAGTGTTATGTAGTTAAGGTGACTCTGTATAAGACTTTGAAAAATTAAATATTTTGTACCTTTATTCAATTTATGCCTTAGTTTGTATAATATTCCTATTGCTGGAGATATTTTTCGTTGCAGGAACTGTATATGTTGATGCCATGATAAATTATTTTGAATATGAACCCCCAAATATTTAATAGAATCAACTTCTTCAATATCTGTTCCATCAATTGAGATAGTATTTCTGTTAAATCTACCATTACTTTGAGGTTTAAATACAACAAGTTTAGTTTTACTTGGATTTAATACTAATTTGTTTAGTCTTGAATACTCAAAGATTAGAGCTGCATCACGTTCAGCGAAAGTTTTAAAAATTAACTGTTGCTTATAAGGGTAGAGAATGCATAAGTCATCAGCATACATAAACATTTTTCCATTAAGTTCCAGATTATTTATATCATTTATATATAGATTGAAAAGTAATGGTCCCAAACACTTCCTTGAGGTACTCCAGTAGGCTTGCCAGACGTACTGTTTTCAGCAGTACGCGTACTTCTTTTTTGTAATTGTACTTTTAACTGCATAACCCCTAAAGAAGTACGCAAATGTACTTCTTTTTAGTATTTGTACTTCTTTTTGTACTTCTTTTTTGAATTTTACCATAATTTTATAGATGTAATCATGACCATATACAAATATTCTATAGAATCGCTATTTAAGGACTTCAGAGATACATAGTTTGAAAGTGGATTTACTAAGCTCAGAAAGGCAAATTCAACTATAAGAGGTTTCGATGCACTTGTCATGCATGAAATAGTGCGTTTATTCAAAATGCTTTAAAGTTGTTAAATTTTGATTAAGATATCACTGTAATGAAAGTTTTTAATGAATTTTCGGCATAAAAAAGACTGCAAATGTGAAGGACATGTTTGAATGTTAAAATGTAATGCATAATGCTCCGTCGTGTAGGTACCTATTCGATAGCTTTATCCAGTCCCGCTGTGGAACGATTTTTAAAAAACTATACTGCCATTCTTATTTTTCGTAGCAGGGTGGCTAATTTTTCGAACATTAGGTATCTGAGGATGTTTGAAGAATGACAAATTTGAATAACAGAGTAAAAGTTGTAACGTTTTTGTAACAGTTAGAGATAGAGAATTTTTATATTTTACTGGACATTTTTTCTCCATAAAAAGATATCAAACATATGTTCACAACAAATGGTTGATATTTGAAAATGTAAACAAACCAAACGAAACTAAAATTTAGGGAATTTTACACTTTTTAAAGAATATATATATATTAATAGCACATTAATATTAAAAAAATGATTTGTAATTGGATTAATTTTATTGTCATAAATTAGTTTTATATAAGTTTTTTTGTGAAAAATCGTAACAACCAATGTAAATATAGCGTTTTTAGAACAATTTAATTTAATTTTTTTGCAAATAAACTATTGTACTTTTTTTATTCAATTGTACTGCTTTTTTAACTACGATGTACGTTTTTTGTTGATTTCAAATCTGGCAAGCCTATACTCCAGATACAACATTAGTCATTGAACTAGAACTGCTGTTAATTTGCACATATTGATGTCTGTTTTCTAAATAGCTTTTAAAAAAAATTAACTCTCTATTTCTTACGCCGTAATAGTTTAGTTTTTCAATCATTATTGTATGATCCACAAGATCAAACGCTTTGGTAAAATCATAAAAAATAGCTCCAACATCAGAAAATCCTTTATCTAGACCATCACAAATATAATTAACAACGTTTATTGCAGCCTCATCCGTTCCACATCCTTTTCTGAAACCATATTGATTTGAGTATATTATTCCTTCTTCTTCCAAAAAACCATTCAACTGAGAATATATAATATATATAAGTTCCTCAAAAATTTTGTCAATAACAGATAAAACTGCCACTGGTCTAAAGTTTTCCACTGTATTACAGTTGATTCCTTTAGGGATCGGTATTATTTTATGAATTTTTAGGGCATTAGGATACATTGACTGATTAATTGCGGAGTTAAAAATACTAGTTAATAGTGGAGTCAGGATTTCCTTACATTCAAAAATACATTTCGACGTCATACTATCGCTTTGGATTTAAATTATAAATTTCGTTTAAAACTTGGGTACTGTTTATTGAATTGAAAGTAAACTCTTTTCTTTTGTATGTTAAAGTTCTTAGTGAATTAAAGTTATCATCCGTATAATACTCAAACTGACTTTTTAAATTTCGAACTGAGTTTATAAAATATTGATAGAATACCTCGGCTTTATCTTTATCATCAACGATTATTTCGCCATCAAGTCTTTTAATATCAATTTTTGGTTTAGACTGGTACTTTTTGAATTTTTTATAATATTGAACCTAGAAACATGAAATTAGGAATGTACAGCCCGGATTAAGTGATAACATATAAAAGGGGACTTTTTGATACTTTTTCGTTCTTCAAAAGGTATTTTTTGAATTTTCTATAATATTGAACCTATAGACATGAAATTAAACCTGTAGGGCATAGAGTAAGTGAGAACATATAAAACGGGACTTTTTGGAACTTTTTCGTTCTACAACTGGTACTATTTGAATTTTCTATTATAATGAACCTAAAAACATACAACTAAGCAATCAGGGACTTGAGTGAATGAAAATTTAAACTGGAGTATTTCTGGTCATTTTTCGTTCTTTAACTGGTACTTTTTGAATTTTCTAAAATATTGAATATATAAACATAAAATTAAACACGCAGTATCCTAATTGAACGAATATTTATCTCGCTTACGTCCATTTTTGCTCGATATCAATCGAAATCTCTATAGGCCATAATTGACCCTGCCCCCTTCAATAATTGATTTTAACGTTTTCTACGTACTTAATAATATCATAATAAAACAATTTTTGTTGGAACGAAAATGTGTAATGTAAATATGTATATGAAATCTTCTTCAGAAAATTACTTAAACGCACATAAATGGCTTTCAAATGTCAATGTCGACGAAAAAACATTTTTAGGAACCGAAAACTACATTTATGAAAAATAAAATTATGAGGATCGGTCCGCCAATATAATCCTCTTACAGAAAATCAGTTTGTAGCTAATACATCATTCCAAAAGTTATCATTATGATAGAATTATGGTAGAATTAAAAAAAAATACTTTAAATTATAGAGAACTTTGTCCATAATTGACCCAATTCCACATTTAAGTCTCTAATCCGAAAATCACGGTGACGTTCTTATTAATCTAATGATCAAAGTCCATATATATATATATATATATATATATATATATATATATATATATATATATATATATATATATATATATATATATATATATATATATATATATATATATATATATATATATATATATATATATGTATATGCACAGAAAAAACTAAAAATATGTTTCAATTATCAAAATAATTGTATCAAGCAAGTTTTGCACCTATCACCAAAATGATGATATCAATTATCAAATTTGTAAAAAAATTAAAAAAAATACTTTTTTTCCAAATAACGAATTAATCAGAACAATTAACATCAATAATTGAGACAAAAATTAAAGTTGATTAATTCATTAATTGTATAAATTAAATATTTAATATAAAAAAAATTTAATTTTTATTAATTTATTAATCAAATGAATTAGTTTGTTTGGTAGACAATGTTTTAAAAACCAATTAAGTTGATGATTAAAACAATAAAATTATTAATTGATTACTCACAATGTTAAAGGAATGCTTGACCTTTAACAATGCGTTGAGCATTTACAAAAAATATCACTTTATTATCAAATTTGAACATATAAAGTGTTTTATAAATTGTCAGGAAACTTGAATATTATATGCCTAAAATCGTATTGACTATTTAAGAATTATAAACATTGTTAGCATAAGAAATCAAAATAAAATATTTAAAAAAAAAAACTAAAATAGAAAAGTTGGCCAGAATTTTTTTTTCAATCAATTAAAAAACTAATTGAATCAATTAAAAATTTAATCAAATTTGTAAACTTAGGTTTTAAACAACGAGATAATTAAGACAAATAAAAAATTGCTTAAATTAAAATTAAAGAAAGAGAAACACACAAACCACATCCGAAATTTGCATTTTTACGACAAATGATTTGTCGAATATAACTCTTACTTCTTACTTATTTTAATCATAAAGAAATTACCGCTAAAATAGGAATAGTCTGCCTTTAGAGTTGCGAGTTTTCATACACTCTAATAATGTTTTCAAAGTGAAACTTTGTAATGGCGCTAGTAGCCTTTTTATTTTTTTTTCTTCATAGTCATTATAGTTTAATCATTATAGTTATTAGTTTTAGTTTTGATTTTTCATTCGAAATATATACTGGCATGAATAACCTATATCACAATGAAGATCTATTTTAGTGTAGAATATTTGCAAAATGTGCATGGAAAAATGTTTACTTCATTTTTATACATTTCGAATCTTTTTGTTTTCAATTGAAAATTTTAAACTTTATAAAAAAAGACAGTATTATCGGAAGTACTTTTCAAACGTATTTCAAATTTAGAGTGTAAATCTTTCAAAGTGTTTCAAGTGTTCTTTTATCATACTTTTGTTTTAAATTTTTATTAATATCACAAATATTTTAAAATCCATTAATATTTTTACATAATCTGAAGATAAAACATTCATATATTCATGTTTGCATATTGTCCATTAATTTCTACGGTTATTCTTCATGGATGGTTTTTCTTTACGGAGAAGAAATGTTCTGCTCTTATTTTTGTAAAATAAATATTTTTTTTATTGAAAATTTTCTATGTTGAATAAAAACTAAACTTTGAAAATGTTATAAATCTCACACTTTATATTTTCTTAAAATTTTTGATAATGTCATGTTTGTTTCAAGGACAGAATATTTTTGAATCGATGTTTATTGGGATATTATTTAGGCGAAACACTACGAAATTCAACATATTTGTATTTCTTAATTACTTACGTTTACTTTTGCATAATTTTCATGTTTACTTTTACTGTTTTATCATACTGTTAACATTATGTCAAAACATAGATGAGCTTCTTATTAGTACTCGTTCATCCGAGGGCAAAGCAGTAACGAGTAATTGGGGTGAAGTTGGCAGGGTTTGATTTATGCAAAATTTATGTTGGTATGTGTTATAACATTATTTTTCCAGGTATTTTGTGTAAAATCTGGGTATAAAAGGGCTAATGGTGCCATCTTTCTTCCTTTCCTAATTCTACCTATACTCGGAGCCTTAATTGTACCAGAAACACTAATTAATTTAAAGATGTGTTACTATCATTAAATTATAGTGAAAAAAATTGTAAGTAAACTTACTAAAATTTTGAAATTTAATTTTTTTATAATTGCATTAAAAAAAAAGTGTATTAATGTAATTCTGAGAAGTTTAATTTCATAATTGTAATATTTTTTGTTTATAGACATAATATATTTATAAATATTTATAAATTTTTGTGTTTATAGACTAAAAGATATTTATTTAAAAAAAAGTTTTACTTAATAGTGTTTAAACTTGCTTCAATAAAAAAAAAAACGAAAGAAGGAAGAAAGATCACAGCCGCAAGCTCATTACGGACAAATTTTGGGTAAGATTGAGAAAAAATATACTATATACATAGATTTTGCATAAACAAATAAAACACGGAATCCTAATTCACAATTCTTTGGATTCTAAACCCTACAGGAATCTATCAACTCTTTATTTAAAGGAAATTTTGTCATCTATTGGTCTATTCTACATCTTCTGCTGACCACCTGCAGGCCATACGCTTGTTATCCCCCATAAACATCCAGGGAAATCTAAGGAAAACGGCGATTATAATCCGAGACAGGAGCTAGTAAGTGTCCCGTATATATGGATTTTCTTGAAGACACATTTTTTTTAATATAAATTGCCAAGGGACAAATATATAAAAAAACTCAATTCCTGAAAGATAAAAAAAAAAAAAAAAAAACAAAAAGAAGAAGCAGAAAATAAAGTAATTAATATTCCATACCTTGGATCAAGTGACGAATTTAGTGTCAGTAAATTTTTTTGAAAATTTTATAATGAAAATAATTTATGGATTATATGAAATTGAAAAAAAAATAGATACATATATTTACATATAATTAAAAAGTTAATGTTAAAATTTTGTTAATGCAAAAATTACTACAAGGTTTTTAAGAAAAAAAATTTAAAACAAGTGTCAAAGAAATTATAAAAATGAAATAATAAAAAGAAAAAAAAAAAACAACAGAGAAAAAGTACTAAAAAAAATGATAAAAAAGAGTTAAAAACAAATTAAATCGGTTCAATAAAGACAGTATTTGAGTATTGAGCGTTCTATACTTAACATAGGTGAACAGTGTGTATATATAAAAAAAAAAACAAAAATTTCAAAAAAAAAAATGAGGAAAAAAATGAAATAGAAAACAAAACAAAAGTAAATAACAAAATTAAATCAAATAATCATATTTTTTTTAAAAGAAATATATGAATAAAGGGTCACTCTCATCGTCGAAAATCTACAAACTTTGGATTCACCAATACGACAGTGAAAGATCTTTCATCGTTGGAATTGCAGTGCATGAAAACAAATGTAAGTTTCCTTTTCCCTATTTTAACACATATTTAAAACTACTTTTATAGTGCTGAATGAATCTTAGAATGTAAAGTGTTTTTTTGGCCTGTTAGCTACAGTGATTAATTATGTTAAAACGGTGCTACTGTTAACCATAATATATTCGTGCCCTATAACACCGCCTATTTGATCTAAAAGTCACTAACAAATATTAAAATCGGGTAGAAAATTAAAAATCCGTCAAAATAAGACCAAAAACGAAAAGGGTTTCTTAATGAATATATTATCATAGAAAACATAATTAATTACTATTAACATTTTACTAAAGCTAGAAAAATACACAATTTGATTGGCTAGTTTGAATTCACCACATTTGAAAAACTCACCAGACCTATTTTTAGATCGTATTTTTGTTTTGTTTTATACATATAGAGTGGTATTTTTTTACATAATTTGTTTTATTTTTATCCGTTAAATTTAAATATCTATATTGAAAATCAAATAATAACTAAATATTAATAAAATAAAATTGGTGTAAATAGAAACAAATAATTTAATGGAAAATTATGTATTTATTTTTGAAATCGTTGTAAACAACAAATAGAAAGAAAATTAAAACAACAACAACTAAACGAGTTCAATTGCAAACAAACTTAAGCAACCGGCCTGAATTCTGATTGCCCAACAAATTGTGTATTGAGCAATCCAGATTCAAATCCTGACCAAGATTTAATTTTTTTTTATATTTTTTTATCATTTACTAATTGTTTTTAATTAAATTGGGATTATTTGATTTAATTTCTAATTAATTATTTCAATTATAAACACAAATCAAAACAATAGTTAGAAATCGATAAGAGTTAAAAACAAAACACACACACACCTTAGTGTTCTTGCTGGGTTACAGGTTCAACTCCTGTCGGAGACAACATTTTTTTTGTTATTTATTTTTATTTTTTTTTTGCGTTTAATTACGAATATTTATTTAATTATTTTTTAATCAAGGTAATCTATTTACGATATCACAATGTGGTAATTTTTGCATCTTTATTAGAATTTTTTTATTAAATGTACACACATAAGTATATATCATTAGTGAATGATGATACCACAGTTCGAAAATAGTGAACTTTAATTTTACTTTAGGCATTAAAGTCTTTGTTGGTAAATTTATTTCTATTTTTAATAAATATTATAAAAATGAATTGTAACTAAAATTCTATCAGTTTGATTTTAAAGGTACCGGTATATAGGTAATTGTATTTGGGATCGTGTTTAATGACAGATGAGCAAAATACACGATCATGGTTGGGAATGGGTATATTATTTGTGGTAGCATCGAACACAAACAATGCAACGAAAGTGAATTCAAATATAACGTGAATATTCAAATTATTTTCCCCCTTGTAGCCTCTATTTTCCCTTCTTAATAATCAACCCTAAAAGCATGCATTTTAAATTTATCTTTCTGTATTAGCTAATACTTAATCTGTACGAGTGATAGAAGTAAGAATCCTACCATTAGCCGACAGCAGCCGGAACTGAAAGCATGCTACATCTTCTTCACTTCATACAAAAGAAAAATATTCATACATTATTTCAAACTGTTATATGCTACAGATAGATAATTTTTGGCGCCCAACGTGGGGCCCACACTTTCAATATTACAAAACAACAACATCGTTTGAAATTACTTCAAAATAATGTGTGTGGCTCCTTCTTCTTTTCTTCATCTTGAATGTTATTTTTTTTCCTTTCCGTATGTGTAATGTCTGGAAGTAACAATCTTAAATAGGTAGATGTTAACCAACATTAAGTTACATATTATTGTATAAGTCTTTCTGATTAAATAAATACTATTTTTACCTCTCTGGAAAGGATGTAATTTGGCTAACGCTAAACTCATTCCGTCTTGTAAAGTTTTTATTTGTTTATCCCTACACCCATATTGTTGTCCTATTTCATTTTCGGAAATATTATTTGTGTCAAGACAAATAAGCACCAACTTGAAATAATATTAAATTATGTTTACCTTTTCTATAATATCTGTTTTTTTTTATTCTTTTCTGTAATAATTTGAATATACGCATTTTCATTGGATATCACTTATCTGCTAACAAAAACCTATGTCAAAGTACGCTTTAAAATCAAACTAATTATTTTTATGATATTTATTTTTAACTTTATTTTTTTTCGCAAGTTTTGGTTTTATTTTGATTTTCTGTTTCGATCTTTTCTTTACATTTATTACATTTTTTTTACTTTTGCATGATCTTTCTGCCATAGATATTAGATTATATTTATTTTTTGTTTCTGTTTAGATTCACTGGAAATGGGGAGCAAAATCCCAGATCATTCCGAACATATTTGTAAAGTGTGCAAGGTATATATTATGCCATATCAGGAGATTTTAACATTGTGGAATTGTCAGCATTTTTTTCATCTTCTTTGTATCGAAACTTACTTGGAAATGTTCCGCCAATGTCCTACATGCGAAGAGGAAGATAAACAGTGATTAATTTTGATTTTTTATATATTTTCTTTAAATGAAAATTTAATACATTTGCTATAATAACACCTTGTTATTAAAAGTTGAATTGCAAATTAGTTTTATTTATTTGATCCATAATTCTTAAGATTTTTTTTTAATTTACTGTTCTCGTTGTAATTTGAAAATGGCGACCAGGGAATCAGTTGATTCAAGTGCTGGTATAGCTAATTGTGCAATTTGCAATCACGTTATTAACGACGCTATTTATTTATATAGGGCACCCTGTGGTCACCCTTTGCATAAATCATGTTATCAAAAGAATGTGAAAACTAAGCCTAATTGTCCAATATGTGGTAATAGACTTATGGTTTCTACACCGAGTGCTCCCACTAGTATACCACCACCAATGATAACAAGATCCCAAGCACAAAAAGGCATTAATTTTGATACTGATAGACCAGCTGACACGCCGTCTCCACAGTCTGAACCTACCAGTGAACCGAGTCATCAACAGCAAATGTCAATGTCCGGCAGTTCGCCGCTGCTGTTGGTGCTCAACAGGCGGAAATGCTCACTAGCCTAAGCCAGACTTTAACTAGGCTCATCGAAACTAATATAGAAGCAGGTTTCCGTAGAATGCAGATAAATACTTAATCTTCTGTTAATAATGATTCCCAGCCGCGGGATAGATCGGCGGTCCTAGTAATTCACAAGTAGATCAACAAAGTCTTGAAGGCTTACCATCTACTAGTCTTAATAGAGAACGCGATGAGCACATTTCAAATATCTCTTCATTTAAACCTGATAAAATAGGTCATATAATTCACAATTGGAAAATACGTTTTTCAGGAGACTCACGTGGAATGTCGGTGGACAGTTTTCTTTATACACAGAAAAAACTAAAAATATGTTTCAATTATCAAAATAATTGTATCAAGCAAGTTTTGCACCTATCACCAAAATGATGATATCAATTATCAAATTTGTAAAAAAATTAAATAAATACTTTTTTTTCCAAATAACGAATTAATCAGAACAATTAATATCAATAATTGAGACAAAATTTAAAATTGATTAATTCATTAATTGTATAAATTAAATATTTAATAAAAACAAAATCTAATTTTTATTAATTTATTAATCAAATGAATTAGTTTGTTTGGTAGAAAATGTATTAAAAACCAATTAAGTTGATGATTAAAATAATAAAATTATTAATTGATTACTCACAATGTTAAAGGAATACTTGACCTTTAACAATGCGTTGAGCATTTACAAAAAATATCACTTTATTATCAAATTTGAACATATAAAGTGTTTTATAAATTGTCAGGAAACTTGAATATTATATGCCTAAAATCGTATTGACTATTTAAGAATTATAAACATTGTTAGCATAAGAAATCAAAATAAAATATTTAAAAAAAAAAACTAAAATAGAAAAGTTGGCCAGAATTTTTTTTTTCAATCAATTAAAAAACTAATTGAATCAATTAAAAATTTAATCAAATTTGTAAACTTAGGTTTTAAACAACGAGATAATTAAGACAAATAAAAAATTGCTTAAATTAAAATTAAAGAAAGAGAAAAACATGTTAATTGAAAATAAACTACTGATCATTTTTTCTGTGTAGAATTGAGGCATTAACCAACCAAACCCTTAATGGTAATTTCGATCTGTTATGCGATCATAAATCTACCCTATTTGAAGGCAAAGCCAATGATTGGTTTTGGAGATATCACCAATCTGTTTCATCCATTAAATGGCCACAATTATGCATAGCTTTACGAAAGCAATATAAAGATTCTAGAACGGACATTGATTTGCGTGAAATGATCAGAGATAGAAAACAAAAATATGGCGAAAGCTTTGATGCTTTTTATGAGGCTGTTATAGATATTTCAGATAGATTGTCAGAACCTCTAAGTGAGAAAATTTTAGTTGAAATATTGAGGAGAAATTTAATACCAGAAATTTAACATGAAATCCTAAATTTGAAGATATCTTCCGTTTCCGAACTTCGCGATATTTGTCGACGCAGAGAGTTCTTTTTGCAGGACATAGGTAGAAAACAAAACTTTCAGAAACCATTGCCAATAATGAAAAAACAAGTTCATGAATTGAATGAGGAAGTAATCACGCTCAAAGAGGACGTGTCCGCTATTTCTTTAGTTTGTTGGAACTGCCGAAAAACAGGACATCGTTATCAAGAATGTCTAGAAGATAGACAGGTTTTTGTTATGGTTGTGACCTGGCCAATGTTTATAAACCAAATTGTATAAAATGTAATTCGGGTTCAAAAAACGTCACGTCGAGTGCACCGAAAAGTGCACACAGACGAAATCAGTCGACCAGTACCGACTGAAATTACCTTTAGACCATACTGAAATTATCCCTGATTTTTCCAAAAATGAGATGCAAAACGTTTCAAAACAATCTATTATTTCTTATGACCATACATATACTACACCTATTATTTCTGATAATAATCAATTCACAGTAATGAAAAATACCAATAATATAGCAAAGAACACTAATTCCCTTACCCCTCCTACTTATTTAAAACCTTTCCATGTTAGGTTGGCCGAATATAATGCGAAACGATCGAAAATATTCAATGAACCTATACCAACTTTGAAATAAAAACGTTCAACAGAACGTATGCGTAATTTTTGGAAACAGGTAAAACATACGCGACGTAGTCTGTTAAGTTCGATATACGACAAACCAAATGATATAAGACCATGATGTGCTGATTTTTGGTACAAAAGTTAGTGGGTTGCTAGATACTGAGGCATCGGTCAGTTGTTTAGGAGCACAAGCGGCTAAGGAATTTTTGGAAAATAATTATTGTAGAAAAATTAGATCTGTTGTAAAAACAGCCGATGGTAAAGAGCAGGATGTTGTTGGTGTTGTGAAAACTGACATATCTTTTCGAGGTGTTACGAAAGAGATAAAATTATATATTATTCCCAATCTGTCACAAAATCTTTATTTAGGCTTTGACTTTTGGACACTTTTTGGCCTATTGCCAACTGGCCTAGTATCAGAACTTTAGTCTGAACCGTCTTTACTTGGAGATGAACAAAAACCCGAACAGAGAAAGTTGACAAGTACACAACAACAACAGTTACAAATAGTAATCAATTCTTTCCCCTCGATTGCTAAAAAAGGATTAGGTAGAACTAACGTAATTTCTCACGTAATTGATTTAGGAAACGCATCACCTATTAAACAACGTCATTTTCCTGTTTCGCCAGCAATAGAGAAACTTATTTATGCAGAGATTGATCGAATGCTAGAAATGGATGTTATTGAGGAATCGGACAGTGCATGGTCTTCGCCTATTGTACTTGTTCGAAAGCCAGGAAAAGTGAGACTCTGTCTAGATAGTCGTAAAGTCAATTCTGTTACTATTAAGGATGCATATCCTATCCCTATTATCGACGGTATTCTTTCAAGATTACCAAAAGCAGAATTTATCACGAGTCTTGATTTGAAGGATGCCTTTTGGCAAATACCTCTCGACAAATCATCGAAAGATAAGACTGCATTTACCGTTCCTGGGCGCCCCTTGTACCATTACAAGGTCATGCCTTTTGGCCTTTGTAATGCGCCCCAGACCATGTCAAGGTTAATGGACAAGGTGGTTCCAGCGGAATTGAGAACGGAAGTGTTTGTTTATCTGGATGATTTGTTGGTGGTCTCTGACACCTTTGAGAGGCATTTGCACGTATTGCGAGAAGTGGCATACATACTTTAAAGGGACAGACTATAATAAACTTTTGGACCGAATTAAAGAAAATATAGAAAAAACACCAGACTTAAGGATAATTGACGGTTACTTGTACAGAAGAACGGAGCACTGTTCGGGAGACAAAGTGCAGGACGATCTCGCGTGGAAGCTTTGGATACCCAAAGAGCTCATAAAGGATATCCTTCACAAGGCTCACGATAACCATTTGTCTGCACATAAAAGACTTTATGTCGATTTTCTAGGCCCTTATCCGCGTTCTAAATCTGGTAATGTGGGAATATTCATAGTCGTCGATCACTTTTCAAAATTTTGCTTTTTGAGAGCGATAAAGAAATTTACAGCTGACGTGGTGATAAAATACCTTGAGGAAGAACTGTTCCATACCTTTGGCACTCCGGAAATAATAGTATCAGACAACGGATCACAATTCAAGTCTAACCAGTTTAATAAATTGTTGCAAAACTATGGCATTAATCACGTTTATACGGCAGTGTATTCGCCCCAATCCAATGCATCTGAGCGTGTAAATCGCTCAGTTCTATCAGCGATACGGGCATACATTAAACATGATCAAAGTAATTGGGATGAATACATCAGCAGTATTAGTTGTGCTTTACGTTCGGCTGTACATGCTTCTATAGGTACTTCGCCCTATTACATGGCATTTGGTCAACATATGATTACGAATGGAAACTCATATGCACTGTTACGTAAGCTGGAAATGCTTGAAGATCGAGCCATGGAATTTGATCGTAAGGATTCGTTTGATATTATTCGTTCTAGAGCTGGCAAATGTATGGCAAAACAACAAGAGAGAAATGAGAGAACATATAATTTACGTTCAAGAGAAATAGATTACGTCGTTGGTCAAGAAGTATTTAGAAGGAATTTTAAACAGAGCAATTTCGAAAAAGGCTTTAACGCAAAATTAGCTCCACCTTTCCTGAAAGCCAGAATCCGAAGGAAAACTGGTTCATGTTATTATGAATTGGAAGATCTGAATGGTCGCTTGATTGGTGTCTACCATGCTAAGGACATTCGGCAATAGAAAACTTTTAACAATACCTACAAGTTTTAATTACATTTCTTATCCTCGACAGCTACAAGCGGTATCAGATTTGTCGTGTTCAAAACCCCAAATCTGATTTTAGCGGGGGGGAAATGTAATGGCGCTTGCAGCCTTTTTATTTTTTTTTTCTTCATAGTCATTATAGTTTAATCATTATAGTTATTAGTTTTAGTTTTGATTTTTCATTCGAAATATATACTGGCATGAATAACCTATATCACAATGAAGATCTATTTTAGTGTAGAATATTTGCAAAATGTGCATGGAAAAATGTTCACTTCATTTTTATACATTTCGAATCTTTTTGTTTTAAATTGAAAATTTTAAACTTTATAAAAAAAAGACAGTATTATCGGAAGTACTTTTCAAACGTATTTCAAATTTAGAGTGTAAATCTTTCAAAGTGTTTCAAGTGTTCTTTTATCATACTTTTGTTTTAAATTTTTATTAATATCACTAAATATTTTAAAATCCATTAATATTTTTACATAATCTGAAGATAAAACATTCATATATTCATGTTTGCATATTGTCCATTAATTTCTACGGTTATTTTTCACGGATGGTTTTTCTTTACGGAGAAGAAATGTTCTGCTCTTATTTTTGTAAAATAAATATTTTTTTTATTGAAAATTTTCTATGTTGAATAAAAACTAAACTTTGAAAATGTTATAAATCTCACACTTTATATTTTCTTAAAATTTTTGATAATGTCATGTTTGTTTCAAGGACAGAATATTTTTGAATCGATGTTTATTGGGATATTATTTAGGCGAAACACTACGAAATTCAACATATTTGTATTTCTTAATTACTTACGTTTACTTTTGCATAATTTTCATGTTTACTTTTACTGTTTTATCATACTGTTAACATTATGTCAAAACATAGATGAGCTTCTTATTAGTACTCGTTCATCCGAGGGTAAAGCAGTAACGAGTAATTGGGGTGAAGTTGGCAGGGTTTGATTTATGCAAAATTTATGTTGGTATGTGTTATAACATTATTTTTCCAGGTATTTTGTGTAAAATCTGGGTATAAAAGGGCTAATGGTGCCATCTTTCTTCCTTTCCTAATTCTACCTATACTCGGAGCCTTAATTGTACCAGAAACACTAATTAATTTAAAGATGTGTTACTATCATTAAATTATAGTGAAAAAAATTGTAAGTAAACTTACTAAAATTTTGAAATTTAATTTTTTTATAATTGCATTAAAAAAAAGTGTATTAATGTAATTCTGAGAAGTTTAATTTCATAATTGTAATATTTTTTGTTTATAGACATAATATATTTATAAATATTTATAAATTTTTGTGTTTATAGACTAAAAGATATTTATTTAAAAAAAAAGTTTTACTTAATAGTGTTTAAACTTGCTTCAATAAAAAAAAAAACGAAAGAAGGAAGAAAGATCACAGCCGCAAGCTCATTACGGACAAATTTTGGGTAAGATTGAGAAAAAATATACTATATACATAGATTTTGCATAAACAAATAAAACACGGAATCCTAATTCACAATTCTTTGGATTCTAAACCCTACAGGAATCTATCAACTCTTTATTTAAAGGAAATTTTGTCATCTATTGGTCTATTCTACATCTTCTGCTGACCACCTGCAGGCCATACGCTTGTTATCCCCCATAATCATCCAGGGAAATCTAAGGAAAACGGCGATTATAATCCGAGACAGGAGCTAGTAAGTGTCCCGTAGATATAAAAAAAATTAGGGCAAATGTGATAGTGAAAAAGTGAATTATATTGGATTTTCTTGAAGACACATTTTTTTTAATATAAATTGCCAAGGGACAAATATATAAAAAAAACACAATTCCTGAAAGATAAAGAAAACAAAACAAAAAGAAGAAGCAGAAAATAAAGTAATTAATATTCCATACCTTGGATCAAGTGACGAATTTAGTGTTTTTTGAAAATTTTATAATAAAAATAATTTATGGATTATATGAAATTGAAAAAAAAAATAGATATATTTACATATAATTAAAAAGTTAATGTTAAAATTTTGTTAATGCAAAAATTACTACAAGGTTTTTAAGAAAAAAAATTTAAAACAAGTGTCAAAAAAATTATAAAAATGAAATAATAAAAAGAAAAAAAACAACAGAGAAAAAGTACTAAAAAAAATGATAAAAAAGAGTTAAAAACAAATTAAATCGGTTCAATAAAGACAGTATTTGAGCGAATCACAAACCCCGTCTATACTTAACATAGGTGAACAGTGTGTGACAAAACTTAAAAAAACTTAAACTAAAGGGTCATTCTCATCGTCGAAAATCAACAAACTTTGGATTCACCAATACGACAGTGAAAGATCTTTCATCGTTGGAATTGCAGTGCATGAAAACAAATGTAAGTTTCCTTTTCCCTATTTTAACACATATTTAAAACTACTTTTATAGTGCTGAATGAATCTTAGAATGTAAAGTGTTTTCTTGGCCTGTTAGCTACAGTGATTAATTATGTTAAAACGGTGCTACTATTAACCATAATATATTCGTGCCCTATAACACCGCCTATTTGATCTAAAAGTCACTAACAAATATTAAAATCGGGTAGAAAATTAAAAATCCGTCAAAATAAGACCAAAAACGTAAGAAAAGGGTTTCTTAATGAATATATTATCATAGAAAACATAATTAATTACTATTAACATTTTACTAAAGCTAGAAAAATACACAATTTGATTGGCTAGTTTGAATTCACCACATTTGAAAAACTCACCAGACCTATTTTTAGATCGTATTTTTGTTTTGTTTTATACATATAGAGTGGTATTTTTTTTACATAATTTGTTTTATTTTTATCCGTTAAATTTAAATATCTATATTGAAAATCAAATAATAACTAAATATTAATAAAATAAAATTGGTGTAAATAGAAACAAATAATTTAATGGAAAATTATGTATTTATTTTTGAAATCGTTGTAAACAACAAATAGAAAGAAAATTAAAACAACAACAACTAAACGAGTTCAATTGCAAACAAACTTAAGCAACCGGCCTGAATTCTGATTGCCCAACAAATTGTGTATTGAGCAATCCAGATTAAAATCCTGACCAAGATTTAATTTTTTTTTTATATTTTTTTTATCGTTTACTAATTGTTTTTAATTAAATTGGGATTATTTGATTTAATTTCTAATTAATTATTTCAATTATAAACACAAAACAAAACAATAGTTAGAAATCGATAAGAGTTAAGAACAAAACACACACACACCTTAGTGTTCTTGCTGGGTTACAGGTTCAACTCCTGTCGGAGACAAAATTTTTTTTTGTTATTTATTTTTATTTTTTTTTTTGCGTTTAATTACGAATATTTACTTAATTATTTTTTAATCAAGGTAATCTATTTACGATATCACAGTGTGGTAATTTTTGCATCTTTATTAGAATTTTTTTTATTAAATGTACACACATAAGTATATATCATTAGTGAATGATGATACTACAGTTCGAAAATAGTGAACTTTAATTTTACTTTAGCCATTAAAGTCTTTGTTGGTAAATTTATTTCTATTTTTAATAAATATTATAAAAATGAATTGTAACTAAAATTCTATCAGTTTGATTTTAAAGGTACCGGTATATAGGTAATTGTATTTGGGATCGTGTTTAATGACAGATGAGCAAAATACACGATCATGGTTGGGAATGGGTATATTATTTGTGGTAACATCGAACACAAACAATGCAACGAAAGTGAATTCAAATATAACGTGAATATTCAAATTATTTTCCCCCTTGTAGCCTCTATTTTCCCTTCTTAATAATCAACCCTAAAAGCATGCATTTTAAATTTATCTTTCTGTATTAGCTAATACTTAATCTGTACGAGTGATAGAAGTAAGAATCCTACCATTAGCCGACGAGACAGCAGTCGGAACTGAAAGCATGCTACATCTTCTTCACTTCATACAAAAGACAAATATTCATACATTATTTCAAACTGTTATATGCTACAACTTTTGGAATATTTTTCAATCTCTTTGTGATCCCTTTAAATGATGTCGTTCTGGAAGATTTTTAACATCCATGTAAACATTTTGGGAAATAAATTGGGGGACTACCAATGAGGGGAGCGGAACCCCCCATATGAATTAAATGCAAAAATTCGTTTATCTAGGAAACTAGTAGAACTAAATTCTTCAAATTTTGCTCGAAGAACTTTAATATTCATCTGAACATTTTGGAGAAAAAGGGCGGACTTTCATCTGGGGGACTTGGAGCTCCCATATGAATTAAATAGAAAAATTCGTATATCTGAGAAACTATTAGAGCTAGAATCTTCAAATTTTACTGAAGATCATTTAGTGAATAACGGGCGGACTTTCAATCGGGGGCTTGGCACTTCCCATATAAATTAAATACAAAATTTTGTATATCTGGGAAACTATTAGATTATTAATATTTTTTATAGATTAAATTAAAATCTTAATTAACGTTCGGAATAATTGGCAAAATTGCTATAATTTGCGAAGAATCTCCCATATGTAACAAATTGTATATCTGGAAAACCATTGTAGTTAGTATCATCAAAATCGTTAAATGGATTTCTTATTTATATTGCTTTTAGGGTAGCACAGCACACTGGGTATTGCTAGTAAATAAACAAATAAAATATCTTTGTTTTTACGTTATTGATCATTTTCTTAATGCAAAATTTTTTTGGAAACTGATTTTCTGCAAGATGTTTTATATGGAGGATAGGGTTAAATATCGGCAGATCCTCGTAAAACTTGGAGAAAGGATTTGTTTTTAATTTTTAAGAATTTTTTATCCATCCCTGCATAATTTCTCATACAACTTTTGTGCTTGCTCTGTTTTGTTGTTATAAACAATATATTTTCTTCCAAAATCCCACTTTCTGATCTCTCGGATTCCGTTTTTATTTAAAATCGTCGAAAGTTTAAAAACTAAACGTAGTTGACAACTTAGCCGGCTTACAGTCGATTTTAAGCCGCCGCCGACATATTTAGTGTCAGTCGCCACCGCCGTTAATATTTGTCGGCGCAGTGCTCTGTGACATTGAGTAGTTGTAATCAGCGTTGCCACTCACAATTTATTTTTCTTACCAAAGTTCCGACAAAAAACTACCAAAACGTTACAAAAACTACCAAATTTTTCCTTAGGTACAATTGCTTCTGTTTAGAGTTCCATTATTTTTAAAACTAATATGTAATATCATACAATGATTTGTTCTAAATAAACAATGGTTTACTTTTACGTAATAAGACAAAATTTCCAAATACTATATAGTTATGAAATACATAATTGCTGTTTTCGACAAAATTTGTACAAAAATCATTCCCGAGAAAATTGTAATAGTATTATATTCGGCTATGATGAATCATATATGTATATCCACCATCAGCATCTATCGTATAAATTGAGGACTTTATGGATAAATCCTTTTATTATACTAATTGCTATTTATTGATAATAAAATTATTTTCCGTAAAAGGGGATATATGGCTGTAATAGGATCAATCGTGGACCAATCGACATAGATTTCGGTTGTTAAAAAACTGTTTCAACAGACAGACGGGAGGACATGGCTATATCGTCTTAGAATCTAATAAGAACCTAGAAAAAATCACAAAATCAATATACCCCTAATATTTTTATACCCATCAAAAAAGGATTGGGGTATATTAATTTTGTGATTCCGTTTGTAAGGTAGTAGACCCACCAAATTATATATTTATTCATGAATCTTCTTAGAAAAAAATGAATTAGTGTGGCCTCCAGTAAGTTAGTGGTTTATGTTATAGTCAGACCTGACGTCGTGCATTCGATTCCCACCTGAGGCATTGGTTAGGAAGTGCACAACGGGACCGATGCAGGCCTACAAGTATTCCTTCGGATTTTATATAACATCCTCATTTCAAACTAACTAACTTAATAACATTCACGAATCAGAAATGTTGAAATACATAGAAACTTAATATTTTCATAGAACAAGGATAAACCTAAGATTGACGTATTTATTAAAATTCTTATTACTTTGCCATAACAAGGTCAGAAATGTTTATAAATTCATATGCATGAGATCAAATTATCTCATCCTACCAAATTTGGACCAAAATTTAAACCTACCAACCAAACTACCAAAAGTCATTTCAGAGATTTGAAACTACCAATTTTGGTCCAATTGGACCAAAGTGGCAACGCTGGTTGTAATTTTAGTAAACAAACTCTCCGTAAACAAAACATTCAAATATTGTAGTAATTTACAAAAAATATGTCTATATATTTGATTTGTTTGACTACGAATGGAGGATTACCAATTTTAACTCGCAAAAAAGGTAATTGTGAGAATGTAAGTAAATATACATATTTTTATTTTTTTCTTATGTCAATAGTAATTTTTTCTTAAATGTTAGTTACCATTTTCAACGATTGCTTCTTTGAATGGATTGCATATGTTCTTCAAATCTTTAGGGGTTGCATTGTACACTACTTATGCTAATAACTGGACTTATGTGTGGCACGATTTTTTCAATGCGATTACAGTTATCATTTGTTCCTGTGGCATCAGTAGATATACGGCTGAATTGTTGCCAGAACTTATTTTTGGTGCATTTTCATTATTTATCAGCAGAGACGAGATGTCCCATCCATCCCTATTAGAAAGACTGAAGAAGGAGTCCAAAAATTATCTACGTCTTATTGACGGTATACTAGATACGTGTATAAGTCAGCTTTTAGGATTTTCTAATTGCTTGCTCTCCACCGAAAATGCTCAAATGTTACAATTCCTGAATGAAGAGTTTAGTACACAATGCGGCTCTTTGTTTTGTTCTCTCGTTGTTGGACATAAAATAGCTGTGGCAACCGAGGGCTGGTGGGATTTAGATATTATCGATAGACAGCTGTTGATTTTATTTCTACAAACTTCGAGTTCTCTACAAAATGATGTCGTAGTTTATTTGCCGAAAAAGAGTCCTAATGTAAGTATAAAAATTCATCAATCCAATCTAGAAATCTGCATTCATATGCATACATATATACATAATACATACATATGGGGAATTTCGTGTCAAGTGATCGATGTCTTCCGATTTGGATGAATCAAGTTTAGAACTATTGGATAGTAGGCCAGACACACATTTTTAGCGCATCGGTCCAGAACTGCTGTTACTGTTTTTAAAGGTCCTAATTATCATAATTTCTTAGCAACAAAATGGAAAATTTCATCGCTGCTTAGAAACAAAGACCATCACGCTGGAAACTAGTTCTAAAAAACTTTCGCGAGTCAGACAAGTCATTCCAAAATGAAAAAACTTGTGTTATACATATACAGCTGTGGTCAGCTAATTGGAAACGCTCTCTTTATATTACAGCTTGACATGATTTGTATAATATTATGAAAATATTATGTTAGATTTTCAGTTCGAAACTCATGTATTTTATAAATTGATGTTGTTATAATAAAATGAAATGCATTTTGTTGTGGAACATTTCTTAATTCCTTTTCAATTTTGAATTTGGTGAAAATCGCCCAAAGATACATCAAAGAAATTGCGACAACTAATTGGAAACGACCATTTTTTATTAAAATTTTTTTAAGTTAAATCTAATTTTGATAAAAAATTTAATTGTACTTTGGTAAATATTATTATTAATTTAATTTATAAGAAATTTTACATCATTATTTTTAGGACTAATAATGAAAATAGAACAAAGAAATATTCCTTCCCTGGGTAGATCCATTTTTGAACTTCATAAAGCTTGTAAATCGTAAAAAGATATAGGAGAACAGCCCTTTTGTTCAAAAACATATATTTTTGATCGTTTATAGCATTTTAAGAAATATGACACTGATACTAACGCTCTACGTCAAAAATTTTCCAGAAAAACATCAGCCCACCCCCAAACCGGATGATAATACGAATCTCTAAAGCTGGTCCAAAGGAATCATCCACGGGCATCCAGCGGTAAATTTGAGAAAAATTAGATATAACGTTATCTTAGCCAACTATTTCACGATGTTTGGTGGAATCGGGGCATATTGGAAGAGAATCGCGAAGGAAACCTTTAGCAGCTAAAGTTTAAAGAATTTGCCATATCTCATTCGAAAATCTGCCACACCTTTTACCATTTATTGTACCTTGTATATTGAGGTATAATACGATTAATCTCAGTTTCAAAGCTCCGAAGTAAATAATTCCACTGATTAACCGTCTAATTTTGATAAGATCAGGTCAATTCAACACGATATTTCATATACAAGAGATATTGCAAATTCTTTGAATTTTAGTTGGAAAAGGTTTCTTCCGCCCTTTCTCAAGATGCCCCGATTCCGTCAAAAATCGCGAAATAGTTGGCTTAGATAACGTTATATCTAATTTTTCTCAAATTTACCGCTGGATGCCCGTGGATGATTCCTTTGGGCCAGCTTTAGAGATTTGTCTTATTATCCGGTTTGGGATGGGCTGATATTTTTTCGGAAAATTTTTCACGTGGAGCGTTAGTATCAGTGTCATATTTCTTAAAATGCTATAAACGATTAAAAATATATTTTTTTGAACAATAGGGCTCTTCTCCTATATCCTTTTAAGATTTACAAGCTTTATGATGTTCAAAAATAGATCTACCCAAGGAAAGAGAATTTCTTTGGCCTATTTTCATTCTTAGCCTAAAAATAATGATGTAAAATTTCTTATAAATTAGAAACAATATATACCCAAATGCAATTACATTTTTTATCAAAATTAGATTTAACTTAAAAAAAATTTTAATAAAATATGGCCGTTTCCAATTAGTTGTCGCAATTTCTTTGATTTAGCTTTGGGCGATTTTCACCAAATTTAAAATTGAAAAGTAAATAAGAAATGTTCCACAACAAAATGCATTCCATTTTATTATAACAACATCAATTTATAAAATACATGTGTTTCGAACAAAAAATCTAACGTAATATTTTCATAATTTTATACAAATCACGTCAAGCAGTAATATAACGAGAGCGTTTCCAATTAGCTGACCACAGCTGTATGTCATCTTAATTGTAGACAATGGGTTAATGTTGTTTGTTCTAATATACCTAATAATGCATATGCTCCTTCTTAGACATTAAAGATTTTTATTATTTTGTCGATCTTTATTTCGCACTGAAAAATTATTGATTTGAACCAATGTGCATACACAGAAAAAATTAATACATAACTTGAATGAATTTTGTAATAAATTGAATGAATCGAACATGACTTTTTTTTCCCAAACCATTTTCATTCAGAATATTAAAAATTCATAAAATGTATGAATTTGTACATTAAAGATTTTTTTTTGTTTTTTTTGTTCATTTTTTTTTATTTTCATAAAAAATTGGAATAAATATCCGCGTTACCTATTAATATCTTCCATTTTTTAGAAAATAATCACATAGCTAATTTTTATGATAAATAAATAAAATGTTGGAAAACAAAATATGAAATAAAAAAACATCAGCATATAGCTAAACATCCATTCTTCAGAAAATGCTGCATGTTACGCGCATATTTCATTGTTTTCAATCTAAAAATTATAAAGAAATAAAAAATTTTCCAAAGAAAATTTCAAACATTTTTTAACAAATAGAAAAATATAAAGAAAATTTTTAATATTTTAAGTCAAGGCTTCTAGATTATTGCCCCTATTATGGTTTACAACTCAACTCTTCTTTAGTTGAAATTTTGCTCTTTGGTATTATCGATAACAACTTAAAATTTAAAGTTTAAATTTATTACAACTTTTTTGAAAAAAATTACAACTTATCAAAAGCAGTTGTAACAAATTACAACTCAATTGTTTAGAATAAATTTTTAAAATAAAACAAAGTAAAGTTTTTTTTTAAACATTTTTTTTAAATTTCATTAATCACTGATTTCAAGCGAATTTACAATAAAAAGATGTTCAATACATTTGTCATTTACGAAAAACAGAAATTCATAAACTTTTCACTTAATTTTATGACAAAAAAGCACTTTTTATGTTGGCAACATCAACACAATTACAACTGAAATTGGTTGTAATTCATAATACCAAATATAAGTTGAGTTGTTCTAAAGTTGAGTTGTTTCAATTTCAACTCAACTGAGTTGAGTTGTAAACCATAATAGGGGCATATGTTTAAAAATATAAAAATGAAAAAATTCATACATTTTAGGAACTTATTCTTAAATATTATTAACTTTAGTCAATGAAAGCAGTTCATAATATTTATGCTGGAACTTTTTTCTGTGTAGTACTAACTTTGGTGCAAATTTAATCCAAATCGGAAGACTTCAATTTTAAAAGTTGGGTCACTTGACACGAAATTCTTCATATACATAGGGGGAATTTTCCCCAAACAATTTTCAGCTCTATCGGTCAAGAACTGCTAGACTTGGAGGGGGTCAAATTTGGACATTTTGGTTAAACAGGGTTTTATTCAAATGAGTGTAACTTTTCACTTATTGGCCCTAGAAAAAATTGTCCAAACGAGTTCAGATAGCCATTTCCACGTTCCAAAAAAATGATTTTTTTTTATTTTTTTCCAAAATGGGCCCTTTGCTCAAAAGAAAGCTTATACAATTTCCCATACCCCCATTTTTCTCTACCCCGCTCACCACCATTCATCGACAAACATAAAAACGTCTGGGCAAACATGAAAAAACAAGGTGTAATTTCTTTTAGATGTTTGAAAAAAATTTATTTCTATCTAAAACAAATTTGAACAACAATTTAAAAATATTAATATTCTTCAACTGTTCTATAAAAAATAAATTTTACGAACATTTTCTATAAAAACTATATATAACTTTTTATATTTTAATTTCATTATTTTAATTTTCCAAAAAAATTTCTATTTTAATGTAAAAAAATCCATAAATTTTCCATTTTAATAAAAAATGTTTCACAAATTATTTTACTTTTTTGATAAATTTTCTATTTTATAGAAATTTTATTATAAATTTTCTTGTTTAACAGAAATGTTTATATATATGTACATATTTACCATTTTTAATAGAAAATTGTTTATAAATTTTCTACTTTTAATTTTTTTTATAAATTTTCTTTTTTAATTGAAAATGTTTTATCATTTTTTTAATAGACAAATTTTTATTTTTTTTTTTATTTTAATAGAATAATAAATAATATCGGTACAGAACTGCCGGGCTTAGAGCGGGTCAAATTTGGACATTTTGATCATTCAGGGTTTTATTCAAATGAGTATAATTTTTCACCTATTGGTCCTAGCAAAAATTGTACCAAGGATTTCAGATAGCTATTTTTCCGTTGTTTCCAAAAAAAATTTAATTAAATTTTTTTTTTTTTTTTCAAAATTAGCCCTTTTTGTGCTCAAAAGAAAGCTTATACAATGTCCTTTAAGGGGGATGGGATGCGAGTGGGATATCTATAAAAAAAATATTTTTTAACTCTAGAATAAGATTTTTTGTAATATTTGGAACTAAATTTTCCCCTATTTTTCAAAATGGACGTTTTTTGTTGTTTTTTTTTTTATCAAGGAAAGCTTAGACCAAAGACTATAATACATAGATGTTGCGTTGCCAGATGAAATTTTAATTTTTTTTAATTTTTTTCAAAATGAGCCCTTTTTTTGCTCAAAAGAAAGTTTATACAATTCCTTTAAGGGTTTTATAGTCCCATAATGGGATGCGAGTGGGATATCTATCAAGAAGTAAGAACACAAAAGTTTAATTTTTAAACCGTCGATATTTTTACAAATTTTGGTTTTAAACAAATATATATATATATATATATATATATATATATATATATATAAATAATAGTTAAAAGCATTTCGTCACCTGAAATGCAAAAAGGCGTAACAACCAAAAAATGTAAAATATAAAATGTCCACTGCTTCAAAATACATGTTGTTCAGCTCCACCACAATTTCCCAAGATTTTATGAAAATAAAACAAAATATTTGCAAATTTAATGAGACGTAGATCTCTCTGTATTTATTTATTATTATTATTTTACCTCGTAGAAGCAATAACGCCAAGAGCACGTAGTTTTCTTGTTTAACAGAAGTGTTTTTTAATTTACAAAACGTAGATTGGTGGCAAACAATATTTAGGTACCGTTAACGGTTTACTCGTTAGAATTTTCCAACAAAGTTGTAAATAAGGCGGAGCTTAATAAGATTCTAACGTTGCAAAAAATAGTATTTGCATATGTTATCAAAACAAGTGTAAACCATAAATCGAACTTGAACATTGCCGGCCACCTTGCAACACTAAAGAGTGTTGCAATTAACATTGAGATCTATATCTATAAATTTATTGTTTTTTTTGTTAATATTTTTTTTTTTTTTTTTTCATAAAACAAGTGATCAAAGGTATCACACCAGACTGGGCTGGTAAAATAATGGTTCCCATAGAACAAAGCCTATGGGATGTAGTTTTCCGCAGACTACATACTGCTCTCAAAGGGAGAATGGTTTTAAAGCAGACCATGAACTGGGTTCGTAGAAAAAGGGTTCCCATAGGACAAAGCCTATGGGATGTAGTTTTCCGCAGACTACATACTGCTCTCAAATGGAGAATGGTTTTAAGCAGACCATGAACTGGGCCCCTTAAAGAGGGGCATGGTCATAAATGACCCAACCACAAAGTGGTGTATTTAAATTTAGTATGTATATTAAAGTAGACGTAAATATATTCTTGTGAGCATTTTAAGTGATATTCAAACAAACGTTAAGAAGCGTTGGACCACGTAGTGTATTGTAAATTTGCGATATGTGATTCAAAGTCCCTAGGATTGGCTGGTCCTGTCAGAATCCAGCCAAATACAGTTTTTTGTGCCAATAATGACCCTAATATATTTTGCTGTACTTCCGGTAAAATTATACGATGATATAAATCCGCACCAATAAGAATATCTACAGGCCTACTATCTAAAAGATTAGAATCCGCCAAACGAAGATTTGGCAATAACTTTTTAATATCGATATTTACGGAAGTTGAAGGCAAATTTCCTGAAATTTTTGGTAAAACAAATGCGTTTGTACTAAGGTTTACTGAAGAGTCTAAATCGGAACCAATTTCCACAGGACAATATTTAGAAACTCCAATAACTACATTATTGATGCCAGAAACTTGAGCGTGTGCAGAATGCGTGGGAAGTTTTAACCTTTTCCGTAATCGTTCAGAAATGTAAGAGCATTCCGAACCCGAATCAATTAAAGCGCGGACCTGATGCTTATTGTTATTATGAATTATATTTACCGTAGCTGTGCCTAATAGAACAGACTGGTTTTGACTAGTATGAAATACTTGTGAATTGGACGTTACATTATTGGACGTATGTGATTGTTGGTAGTGGGAGTTAGTAGGTCGTAGAACCGCACCAGAGTTCTGTTCCGTAGAAACAGTAGGTCTTTCAACCACAGAATTTTCTAAATGTTGTAAATGAAGCATCGAGTGATGTCGATTATTGCATATATAACAATTATTATTTATTTTGCAACTTCTGGCAGTATGTGTCCTCGAAAGACAATTAGGGCAGAAGTTATGCTCATTCACTGTTGAAATTCTATCAGATATTGAAAGACTTTTAAAACGACGACAATTTCGCAAGTAGTGGGACTGATTAGGACATAAAATACAAGAAATTTTAACGGAAGAATTGTGAGATTGCAATGAAGATTCCATATTAGTGGAGTTTGTACCTTTAATTTCTTGAAGACATTGCAAAGTCAGAATTCTTTCCTTCAGAAAATTATCTAAATCTTTCCATGAAGATAAACTTAATTTGTCCTTAATGCCCTGTTCCCATAAAATAATTGTTGAACTAGGTAGACGTTGAATACACATAAACACGATAATTGGGTCCCAATTATCTGTGGGCACATTATAAATAGAAAGTGCCGTAAGAAAACTATCGATTCCGCTCTGTAAGGTTTTGAGTGCTGTGATCGACTCCTTGTCAAAGGCAGGAAGACTAAATAAAAGCTTTAGTTGGTTATGCACCAACATACGAGGATTCTCATATGCATTCCTTTAATCGCGCCAGGCTAACTCAAAACTATTATTATTTAATGGATATCTTGAAACGATTGTTTTAGCTTCACCCTCGGTTTTCCGTATTAAATGGCAAAGACGTTCTATATTGCTAAGCCGCGAGCTATTAATGTAAATTGCGGTAAATAAATCCCTAAAAGCGGGCCATGAAACATAATCCCCTACGAAAGAGTCGATATCGCATGGAGGGAGCGTCAGATTATGCTCTGAATTATCGGAATTCAAATTCGCTGTTGGAGGTTCATTAGTTTTTGAAGCGGATTCCAATGTTCTTATTTTCTTAGAAATAGATCCTCCACATTCAATATATTCATAAGATGTGGCTTGATATTTTTCCGCTACCACTTTAAATTCACTAGACTCTAGAGTCTAGTCTTTCTAACTCCCGTTTCCGAATCTCCAACTTAAAAACGTCATGCAATTCATCATCTAAATTATCAAACCTCACGCGGTATGCAACGAGAGCATCCGATGCTCTAATAAACGCATTTAGTGACGTGACCGACATTTTTAATATTAAAAATTGTAATAAAAATAGATGAATTAATAACTCGATATTAAACTACGAATTGACTACAAAATTTATATCAACAAACTTGATAATAGTCAAACTGACCGACCGTAGGGTACCCAATATAAGGGAAGAACAAGAATACACCGTAATGTATTTTGTTGGTAGAATTTACAGATGTAAATCTGTAAACAAACAAACGCACAAAAGAAAATGTAATGAAACACTAATTTATAATAAAATAAGATCAACAATATCGCTTTAAATTATTGTCCGTAAGATCAAAAGAATTTAAATATTTTTTGATATAAATTAAAGTTAAAATTAGTGCAAAATATCCACAAATACAACAAGTTAAACCAATTGAAAAATCACAAAAAATATGTGTGTGTGATCGCGAAACAACTATAGAATTTTTTATCACTTGCTCACAATTGAAATATATTTACGTACCTTATTTCGTAGAAATTTCGCAAAAATTAATAAAAAATATATCTTCGGTGGACTGTATGTTTTCCAAGGGATGATGGAGTGAAGATGCCAAAAATCCGTATATGATACACAAAAATCCGGTTCGCTAGGACCAAATGTTCAGCTCCACCACAATTTCCCAAGATTTTATGAAAATAAAACAAAATATTTGCAAATTTAATGAGACGTAGATCTCTCTGTATTTATTTATTATTATTATTTTACCTCGTAGAAGCAATAACGCCAAGAGCACGTAGTGCTTATGTTGACGATCAGAAAAGAAGTGTTTTTTAATTTACAAAACGTAGATTGGTGGCAAACAATATTTAGGTACCGTTAACGGTTTACTCGTTAGAATTTTCCAACAAAGTTGTAAATAAAGCGGAGCTTAATAAGATTCTAACGTTGCAAAAAATAGTATTTGCATATGTTATCAAAACAAGTGTAAACCATAAATCGAACTTGAACACATGTTGTTGAAAATTTTTAGAATCCTATTGTCAAAAATACCGGCTTTATTGAAATGAAATTCAAAAGGGCGTAACAACAAATAAGAAAGCCCTAAAAAGCAACATAATAGACAATGTCTGGCGGTACAGTTATATTCAAACGTGTTTATCGATGTTGGCATACAATAATTGTAAGAAAATATCGTTTTTATAACAAAAATAGCTTTCATTTTATTTAGTTTTTTGTCTCTCCTGTAAGATTTTTTAAAGTGTTGTTACGCCCTTTTGCATTTCAGAGGACGTTTTGCATTTTACGTTATATTGAAATAATTCACTTCCCAAACATTTTTATTTTAAAACAAACACAAAATTATTGGCTACAAAAAAATTAAACAAAAGACAACTGTTCAAATTTGTATAGTATAATTATTACTAGTACAAAATAGAACTTTAGTAAAATTTATTTAATATATATTATTCAAAATTTTCTTTTTATAGAGAAATTTTCAAAAATTTCTTTTATAGTAACATACAAAATATTCGTCCTAACCTACCCACCTTAAAGTATACCAATCGGCTTAGAATCGTTTTCTCTGAATCAATCGTTTTTAGAAATCGTTTTCTGAGCCTCATTTGACCCTAGCTCACATACAAAGTTCCCTTCAGAAAACTACTCGAATGTCCAAAATTAAATTATAAAACACAAATATCGCGATGAAATTCAGATTCATCACAATAAAATATAAATATAAATATAAATAAAAGAGAAGGAAAGCGAAAGAAAATGAGAAAGGAAAAGAGAAAATAAGAGAAAGTAGAAAAGAAAGGGAAAGAAAAGAAAAGAGAGAAAGAGAAAGAGAAAGAGGAAAAGAAAGGGAGAAAGGAGTAAAGAGAAAGAGAAAGATAAAGAGAAAGAGAAGAGAAGAAATAGAAAGAGGAAAGAGAAGAGAAAGAGAAGATAAAGAGAAAGAGAACTAAAGAAAAGAAAAGGAAAAGAAAAGAAAGAGAAAGAGAAAGAGAAAGAGAAAGAGAAAAGAAAGAGAAAGAGAAAGAGAAAGAGAAAGAGAAGAGGAAAGAGAAAAAGAAAGAGAAAGAGAAGAGAAAGAGAAAGAGAAAGAAAAGAGAAGAGAAAGAGAAAGAGAAAGAGAAAGAGAAAGAAAAAGAAAGAAAAGAAAGAGAAGAGAAAGAGAAAGAGAAAGAGAAAGAGAAAGAAAAGAAAGAAAGAGAAAGAAAAGAGAAAGAGAAAGAGAAAGAGAAAGAGAAATAGAAAGAGAAAGAGAAAGAAAAGAGAAAGAGAAAGATAAAAAAAGAAAAATAAAAGAAAAGAAAAGAAAAGAAAGAGAAAGAGAAAGAAAGAGAAAGAGAAAGAGAAAGAAAAGAAAAATAAAAAAAAAAAAAAGAAAAGAAAGAGAAATATAAATATAAAGATAAATAAATAGAAATAAAAGAAATAAAATATAATAGAAATATAAATAAATATAAATATAAATATAAAGATAAATATTTAAATATAAATATCAATAGAAATATAAAAGATAAATATAAATAGCAATATAAATATAAATATGAAATATAAATATAAAGTATATAAAGGATAAATATAAATATAATATAAATATATATAAATATATAAATATATATTGATCGGGCTTGTCCATATTTTGCCCTATGCCCAGCCCTGCCCATATAAAGGCCTCTATCAGAAAATTAGTTTTCATCCATAAATTGCTTAATGTATCGGAACAATGAATTATTATGAAAAATAAATCACATTTAATATTCATAACTGGTGTAGGGTATCATATGGTCGGTCACGCTCGACTATACTTTCTTACTTGTTCAAATTGTTTTTATGGAAAAAGTGAAAAGTTACACTCATTTAAATAAAACCCTGTATGACCAAAATGTCCAACTTTGACTCCCTCTAAGTCCGTCAGTTCTTGCCCGATAGAGATGAAAATTTGTTTATAGCCTACTATCCAATAGTACTAACCTGCTGCTATTTCATCAAAATCGATTTGCCCATATTTCATCAAAATCGAATTGCCCATATGTGTATATGCCTTGATCTTTTTCTCTGCTGAAAAGAAATAAACAAACATGAAAAACAAAGGCTCAATTTACGTCTTCATGTAAATTTTTCGACGTCTGTTGTTTCCAATTCTCTTTTGAGAATCTTCCAAAAAATCATGAACATTTATACTTTGATTTTTTACATGCAACTATTCATGTCTTTTTATGCTTAGTTGTATAATCCTATTTAGTTATTCGTAACTAAAATAATATTAAATTTTTAATATAGGGTAATTCCAAAATAAATCGACCAAAAAACGCTGTTTTAAATGTTTGTCCCGTAGATTTCTTTCGAATCAGGGGCATATATTCTACTCCTTACTGCGGTTTCTATGGCGAATAAATTAGATCCATAACTCATTCGGTTCATATTTTATGTAGTAGGGCATCTCGGGTATTCTTGTTCAAAATTAGAAATGTTGATGACTGAATAACTTTGAAACCAGTTATCCGATTTTAACAAATGATGTGTTCGTGCGTGAAATAAAACGAAAAGTGTTTTTAAAATTTTGTTTAAATAAAAATATTTCTTTATTAAATATTACCTTGTGTTTGTGGATGATTTATACGAAACGTATATGTTAGCGATTAGGAAGCTAATGCTATATTTTAATGGCAGAAAGTGGCGAACAATATTTAAGCCGATACCGTTAGCGGTTTTACTCGTTAGAATTTAGAAAAATAGGTGTGTACTAAATCCTAACAAGTATCAAAAAATTAAAAAACGTAAATACACGTACAAAAAAAAAAAAAAAAAAAAAAACGAACCTAAATATTGTCGGCCACCTTGCAACAACATAGGACGTTGCAACCATAATATAAATATAAGCTGGTAAAAGATGTTCCCATAGAACAAAGTCTATGGGATGGAGTTTTACGCAGACTACATACTGCTCTCATGGGCGAATGGTTTTAAATCAGACCATGAACTGGGCCTCTTGAAGAGAGGCTTGGCCAGAAATGACCCAACCAAAAATGGTGTATTGAGCCATTGGAAGTCCCGGGTTCGAATAAATTTTTCCTTTTAAAACCTGTGGAGCAATTTCCGGAAAAATGACAAGCGCGACTTTGTCAGAGACATTAAAACTAGGATCTGCCAATTGCAGTCCCGCAAAATTGATCTTAACCAAGTCCGGTACAGATTGCAACGGTGTTTTAATGCCCTGCATTTTTTTTACTTTAACTGTAAACGTAATATTTTGCGTTGTGTCATATTGTGAACAAATGTTCACTCGACATATTTTGTCGGCACCAACAGTGGTCACGGGCAGTTTTAGACTTGCAACTAAGGAGGAGCAAATATAGCTCATACTGCAGCAAAGGTCTAAAGCTGCCCGTACTCGAAAGCTCTTTTTTGAGCCAAGCAACAAAACGGTTGCTGTTGGTGAGAATGTCACGACATGAAGCAACGGCAACGGCGAAGAGTTCACGGGGGCGTCTGGTCGGGTCTTCGTTTCGAGCGCGTTTTTTAGATTTAGTGGCGACGTGATATTTCCAGTGGAGCATAGAATGGTGCTTTCCTTTACATTGCCTACAATGGCCTACACTCGTGCAATCACGAGAGATGTGTTCCGCTGAAAGGCACCGAGAGCAAAAATGGTGTAATAACACCATCCTAATTCTCCTCTCGAAAGACATATTCTGAAATTTTCGACAACCCGATAGTCGATGACGTCGCTTACAAATGGGGCAATTTTGTCGATCGCTTACTGAATTCGCGACCGAATTCGAACCTGAGGCTTCCGTGGCACCTGATACGGGATCAGGATTTTGCGTAGTTGCGGCTTCTGGAGCCGGTACTGCCATAGGGGCAGACAGTTGCTCAGACGAGATGACGTCAAAGGTACCTCTTGAGCTGAAACCACTGCAGGTGCAGTGGAGTTTTCGTTGGAAGTCAATGGGTCCTCTGGTGCAGGGACCACGGAGACTGGTGGGTTTTCCACGGCGGCGATACTGGTGGCGCCATCGTCCGACATGTCGGTAGAACCCGGTTGATTCGTGGCTGCTGCTGTGTCAACCTCCATTGTCTCATCATATTCCTCAAGGAGAGCAGCTTCAGACATGGCCATAATGCGATCCATAGTGCTAGGAAACAATGAAGGTTAGCAAATATCCTTTTAAAATGATTCGAAGGTTCAGTTTGGTAATTGGTCGCTTTATAACAACAGCGGTTCCTATAAGACGAATGAGTTCTATGGAAAAATCTAAAAACATAAGATAGAACTCTGATAGCACGATCATGTGACGAAAATCTATCTAACACATCCTCATACTTTGTGAAGAAAGAGGCGTGAGATTTCACATTTCGAGCTTCTAGATAGGTATCCAGCATAGTTAGGCTTTTCAAATTCCATGTAGACTTTTTCTCTTTAAGCCAAAGAGAGCTCTGAGCTAAAATTGAAGGAGTAACTCCCCTACTTCCTAAATCTGCTGGATTGTCCTCAGATCTGACGTGATGCCAGTTATGTTTGCTAACAATTTCTTGTATTTTGCAAACTCGATTTGCAACAAATGTTGCCCAAGTACAGGGGTCTTTTTTCAACCAGGAAAGGACGATCGTGGAATCAGTCCAGCAATAATGGAATGGAATTTCGATTTCACAAATGGAATTTCGATTTCACAAAGCACAGCCTTCAAAAGATCTGCCGCTAATACAGCGCCACAAAGTTCAAGACGAGGTAAAGTAATAGATTTAATCGGGGCTACTTTCGTCTTACAAGTGAGCAAATGTAAATAAATTTTCCCTCTGGGTGTTTCCACCCCAATATATATCACCCCCGCATATGCCTTTTCCGAGGCATCAGAAAAAACATGAAATTTCACTGAGGCTTCTGGTTCATAATGAACCCATCGAGGAATTTGGATACAATTGACTTCATGATATGAAGTCACAAATTTCTCCCATTCGGACAGCGTTGAAACTTTAAGATTCTCATCCCAATTTATCTGATCCTGCCAAATTCTCTGCATTATTATTTTTGCCACTATTATAACAGGTCCTAACCAACCTACTGGGTCAAATAATTTAGCTATTGTTGATAAAACTTCCCGCTTAGTATATTTTGAATGCCATGCAATGGGATCCACGTTAAAATAGAACGCGTCTAAATGAGCATTCCATTGGAGTCCCAACGTTTTCGAACTACTCGCTTCGACAAAAACTAAAAGTTTTTCATCTACCAAATGTTCTGGGGGAAAACCTGCTAAAATTGTCCTATTATTCGAGGTCCATTTTCGAAGATTAAACCCTGCTGATGATAATGCCGCTTTAATTTGATCACGAGCAACCAAAGCGGTTTCAACATCATGTGGATATTGGCTCTCACAATCATCTGCCAACTGTAACAAACTACGGATGGCCAGATAAGGCGCACAATTGACGCCAAAGGTCACAGTCTGAAATTCATACTGCTTTATTTCCTCCGTCGGAGAATCGCGAAACAAAATACGCTGAAAAGGAGTATGAGACTGATCAAGCCTTATCTGTCGATACATTTGAGTAATATCGCAATTAAACACGAATCTAAAAAATCGCCAATGCAAAATAAGTAGGACTAAATCAGCTTGAAGGGTAGGACCGACCAACAAACAATCATTCAAACTAAGTCCATTTATATTCCTAGTACGTGGATGAGGTATAACGTTGTTTTCATTCCCAAAGGAGGGAAAGCATCACATACCAAACCTAAGGACTTTAGACCAATTAGTCTAGCGTCCTTTGTGCTCAAGACCCTAGAACGGGTTATTGATGTCCATTTGAGAATGACCATCCCACCGGAACGAATCTCTAAATCACAGCATGCATACACTAAAGGTAAATCTGTTGAAACAGCTCTTCATTCACTAGTTGGACATATTGAACGTTCGCTACTGTATAAGGAGTACTCTCTTGTCGCCTTTCTTGACATCGAAGGTGCCTTTAATAATGTTGAACCCAGTGCCATCCTAACTGCGCTAGGAGGACTGGGTGTTGACTCCCAGACTCAGTTGCTCATTGGGAAGCTATTGAGCAATAGGGTCATTAGTGCCACAATGGGGGGAGTCTGCGTCTCGCGACTTGCCAATCGTGGCACTCCTCAGGGGGGAGTTTTGTCTGTCTGAAATGGATAGCAGAAGAATTACGACTGTCGCTTATGCCGACGATGTGGCAGTGTTGATATCGGGTAAATTCCCCGATACAATATCTCGTTGTATGGAAACTGCTCTTAACTTATTGAGTAAATGGAGTGTTTCTTGTGGACTCAGTGTTAACCCACTGAAAACTGAACTAGTCCTTTTCACTAGGAGGTATAAAATTGATAACTTTATACCGCCAAAGCTGAATGGAATTAGATTAAAAATCTCGGATCACGCAAAGTATCTTGGCGTAATCTTAGATTGTAAGCTATCCTGGAATCTGAATATTCAGAACCGGGTTAACAAGGCCAATGTGGCTATCTATACATGCAAGAAGGCAGTTGGTACAAACTGGGGCATTAACCCGAACGGGAGCAATGAAGACAACGCCAACCAAGGCACTGTTAACCATGCTGAATTGGTTACCAGCTGACTTAATGGCCTTTCAACTCGCCCTTAACTCTGCGATCAGATTAAATGCCTGCGGCTCATGGTCTGAGTACAGAGACTACGGGCATTCTAGAATTATAAAACATATCGAATTATTACATTTGAATGTTGACTATTTCATTACGAAGCCCAACTTCGATAATCGCTTCTGCTTCAGGATTCCACATAGGAACCTCGAACTAGAAACTCACCCACCTCCAGGTGTAACGAGAGTCTACACTGATGGCTCCAAAAGGAGTGGTAAAGTGGGTGGTGGTTTCTTTATTGAAGGATTTGGTATTAGATCATCCTTTCGACTGCCCAATTACTGTAGTGTTCTTCAGGCAGAAATATCTGCTATTAAAAGAGCAGCGAATTGGCTAAGGTATTATCACATATCGGGGGATATAAGTATATGTACTGACAGTAAAGCTGCTATCAAGAATATAGCGGGTGTCTTCACGACATCTAGGTTAATCAGAGAATGCCGGGTATCTCTAAATGAGATAGCGAGAAATTCTAGGATAACGCTAATATGGGTCCCTGGCCATGATAAATGTCAGGGTAACTGTATAGCTAACGAACTAGCCAGGAAAGGCACAATGATGGCTGAGGAGGAAATAGACGCCTTTACTGGTATTTCCCTTACAAACTGTAAGGCACTTGTTCTTAACGAACTATATGGGAAAGCCCAAATCAGGTGGTTCAATGAAACCACCTGTCAAGTCTCGAGGTCCATTTGGCCCCTATATGATGCCAGCAGATCAAGACTACTTATGAGCTTCCGAAGGGAGCAGATACGGACTCTTGTATCAGTAATCACAGGACACTGTGCCATTGGCACTCACGCCAGGAGACTGGGTCTTGGATATAATGACTACTGCAGAAGTTGTCATAATGAGGAAGAAGATGAAACGATATCACATCTTCTTTGCTTTTGCCCCACGTTTACCGAGAGTAGGGAGAATCACTTTGGAGCTCCCTTTCTGGCTGGTATGGAGGAGCTTTCAGGGATAGGCTTGAAGAATATCCTATGCTACATTAATGAAACCGGTTGGTTTAGATCTGGAAGCAGAGAGTGAAATTATAACAAACTTCTGTGACCACTAGAGTAACACAACGGGACCAACCTTAAATGGACCCAAGTGAGCTGCTCATGAAGCAGCTGCCCTCGATACCTAACCTAAGTCCATTTGAGGTTTTATTTGACGCATTAAAAACTACTCTTAGTAGTTTTTCGATCCAATTTGATTACAGGATGGTGCGGCAAATAACAAGAGGAAATAGAAGACGAGGTCTCCAGTTTTTTCCTATCTAGGCTACAAGCACATTCAACAAAAGAATCAAATGTTGCTTGAAATTTCGCGGCAGACACCTCAATCTCACCAGGTTCAGTGTCCTCAGAAGTTGTCAAGAAATCTAAACATAAGTCATAAGTCGACTGAGCCGCATCCCACAATTTGTTCAAATTCTCTTTATAGTAATCAATTTTGAGTCAGTCAAGTGTGTCTTCACGAGCTCTATACTGTGCCTCAAAACTAATAACTGAATCCGAAGCTCTAATAAAGCGATCAAGTGGTGTAATAGACATGGTTTGCCTTTCTTCTATTCAAATTGAAAGTTTAAAACACAAAATTTAATTTATTAGACTAAAAGTTTGAAACTTTTATAAAAAATCAAAATTTTTATTGATGATATCAAAAAAAATATTTAATAAATTAAATTTTAATTATTTCCACTAAATTTGGTCAAAATTAAACGAAAAATAAGTTTTGTCAAATTTAATTGAACAATATGATAGTCAAACTGACCGACGGTAGGGTGACCACTTAAGAATGAAGAAGAAGAAACAAGTAAATACTTAAGCTTATGTATTTACTTAAAGCACAACAAAACACACTTCTATAACACCAAATTGTTTTTTATTCAATAAGCCACAATAAATTTTATTAATTTATTTTTTTCGTTCACGACGCAAAAAATGTTATTTTAGTCATAAAATGAGCAAATTTTTAAAATAATTTATTTTCTTTTCTATAATTTTGTCCGTCCACGTAAACAAACGCGCAGTTGATAATTTACGTAGAAATAAATGAGATTAAAACAAGTGTCAAATTAAATTGGGGTTGGCAAAGCGATCAACTACAAAAAACACAAGTAATATATTTTTGTATATGTGTATATATGTGTGTGTGTTTATTTACACACTTTTATTTAAATAAACAAAAAAAAAAAAAAAAAAAAATTACACACTTTTATTTTACAAAATTTTCACTGCACTTTCTAAAATCAAGTACGCACCTTATTAATTGTTTTGCTATTCCAAAAAATTAAAATTCTCTGATGATGTTTGGCAAAATGTCCAAATAAATATGGCGAGTTTGTGATGAAACAAATAAAACAAAAGAATACCAATTAATTTGTGGTGTACTTGTAAGCGGCAAATTAAATCCGGCTCGATTGGACCAAAATGTTCGTGCGTGAAATAAAACGAAAAGTGTTTTTAAAATTTTGTTTAAATAAAAATATTTCTTTATTAAATATTACCTTGTGTTTGTGGATGATTTATACGAAACGTATATGTTAGCGATTAGGAAGCTAATGCTATATTTTAATGGCAGAAAGTGGCGAACAATATTTAAGCCAATACCGTTAGCGGTTTTACTCGTTAAAATTTAGAAAAATATCCCCATCCAAGGGTGTAAAAAAGGGTGTGTACTAAATCCTAACAAGTATCAAATAATCAAAAAACGTAAATACACGTACAAAAAAAAAAAACGAACTTAAACATGATGTTTCGTTCGACAGGTCTTCGTTTTTGACATTTCATTGAAATTACATTAAGTCCTAGCGCAAGGACCATATAGTGGAAAATGTCCTTTATTCTTGAATATCATAAAAAATTATATTTGGTTTTTCTTAATTTTTTATGACAAATGGTCAAAATTATTGTCATTGCCGTGTAAAAATTTTAGAATGGGAAGTTATTTGGAAGTTATAGGAGTTTTTATTTAGCTACATTTACAATTTCCATAGGAAATGAGTTCGTTTTATACATTTTAACACATTTATGGTCGAATAAATTGAGGTTTTAATGCTGAATAAAGTAAAAATTACCACAGACCATCAAATTAATGTTATAAATATGATGATGCATAATATATGAAATCGTGTTTTATATAATTGAAATATTGGAGGTCATAGGTCAAAATAATCAATTTTCTTGAATATCTCCCTTTTCATACATCCTACGAATTAAGGAGTCATTACAAAATTTGTAGAGAATCAAATTTACGGTATTTTGGTTTCAGACAATTTTTTCGTATTATCGTCAGTTTTAGAGTTATAGTCATTTTTCGTTCATTTGAGATATGTTTTTCTAACCTCAATATATTTTGTACTACAAACGTTCGTTTAGCCTTTAATAAGGAACACATATATTTATTTAATTATACTTCTTGCGCCAGAGTTGCTCTCTGACCCATAGTGCGATTTCTTGTAATGGAAATATATAAATTAAATTAGAGGCTATAATAATAAATCGAAATTAATGAAACTTAGTGGATATAATATAACTGATCAAAGCCTTAAACCCACCAAAATTTATTGATATCGAAGCAAGTTTTCATATAGTAAAATATATACGGAATAAACAGCATAGTGAAATGCAATACTGTGAAAAAACTTTCATGTTGTATGTATATATGTATGAAACGATATTTGTTAAAATCGGCGATGCTGATTCTTTAACCTAACGAGTTATGCGTACCAAGTTTCATTAATTTCGATTCATCATTACAGCTTCTAATTTAATTTAAAAATTTACATTACAAGAGATCGCACTATTGGTCAGAGAGCAACTCTGGCGCGAAAAGTATAATTAAATAATGATATGTTGTTATTACTATTGGCTGTACATAAAGTTATCACAATTACCATAAACCACATCTTAAATGAACGAAAAATGAGTATATCTCCAAAACTGCTAATACAAAAAAATTGTCTGAAACCAAAATGCCGTAAATTTAATTCTCGACAAATTTTGTAATGACTCCTAAATCCGTAGGATGTATGAAAAAGAAGATATTTCAAAAAATTTATTATATTACCTATGACCTCCAATATTTCAATTATATATGACATGATTTCAGATATTATTCACTATCATATTTATAACATTAATTTGATGGTCTGCGGTAATTTTTACTTTATGCGGCATTAAAACCTCAATTTACTAGACTATAAATGTGTTAAAATGTATAAAAGGCACTCATTTCCTATGGAAATTATAAATGTAGCTAAATAAAAACTTCTATGACTTTCAAACCCTTTGAGATCCCATTCTAAAATTTTTACATAGCAATAACAATAATTTTGTCTATTTGTCATAAAAAAATTAAGAAAAACAAAATATCCCTTTTTAAGATATTCAAGGATAAAGGACATTTTCCGCTATATATGGTCCTTGCGCAAGGACTTCATGTAATTTTAATGAAATGTCGAAGACCTGTCGAACGAAACATCATTTGTTAAATTCGGATAACTGGTTCCAAAGTTAGTCAGTCATCAACATCCAATTTATAAGCTATAGAAACCGCAATTAAGAGTAGAATGTATGTTTCGAGTTATAACTAAATCGAAAGGAATAAAAATTTGAAGTGGTCGAAATGTCTGTGGAATTCCCATATAAAAAAATTTAGTTTCATTAAAAATAATTAATAGTATATTTTTAATGCAAATTTTAATTAAAATAAAATCACGTAATTATTTTTTACATGGCGATTCTGCAGTTAAAAGAAGAAAAAACCAATATGGATTTATTAAATCCAAATAAATAGTTGGATTTAGGTAATTTCAAAATGGCAATGTTTTGTATTCATAGAACAAAACCAAAATAATTTTCAAGGAAAATTTATTTTATTTTGCTATTCGCCAACAGATGGCAATTTTATTTTAAATGTGTAAAAATAGTAAAATAAACATAATTTCTGTAACTAAAATATTGCACACATGATATTTTAGTGCTTATAACAATTTTTGCAACAAATTGTTAAAATTAGTATGGAAAAATTATAATTTTATTTATTTAAAATTACATTGAAGTAATACAAAGCCTATAACGCCAATCTTACGTACTACTAAGCCAAACGGCTGTATTTATAAAAACTTATTTTAGGTTTATTAAACAATTTTAGGCAAAATTCAGGAAAATCGTATTCATAAACGTCAAATATCTTAAAACACCTTCAATAAACCATTGACAAATATAAGAATTTTATTGTAGGCTCGACCCTTCTTTAAGCCAACAATAAGTTGATTTTAAATTTTTTTCTCAGAAAAATGTTGCTATATGTATATGTGAATTTATTTTTGAGGTTATGAAATCCGTTTTTAGGTCGTAAAATTGTATATCCTTACGGCTGTATTTATAAAAAATTATTGTAAGTTTATTAAAAAATTTCAAGCAAAATTCAGGAAAATCGTATTCATAAACGTTAAATAGCTTAAAACACCTTCATTGACAAATATAAGAATTTTATTGTATGCTCGACCCTTCCTTAAGCCAACAATAAGTTGATTTTTAACAAGTTTTTTTTTTCAGATAAAGCTTTTTTCGGTAATTTTATGTTTATAGCGAAAACTAATTGTGGTTTCTTTTAAAATAAAATCTAAAAATTCTAATTTTCATTTGATTTGCCTTTTTCAGAGTTTGTTGGTCAAATATAATGCCATAAAGTAATTAATCATGTAAATTATATTGATTAGTGTTATACTAATGCAAAATATATTCACCGGCGTTAAAATTAATCAAATATCAAAGAAATTTATCAATATTTGCAAAAATGTATCAAAAATTACAGGGAGAATACGTAAAAATAAGATAATGTTCAATAGTGATGTTTATTTTGTCGCAAAATATCCGTTAATCGGATACTTTTAATAATAATTAGAAATAATATTTATATTTATACATCTGAACTAAATAAACATTTGTTATAGCCATATATCAAGGTTGGCAACCGTTTCGAAACGGTGATAAGGTACAAAGGTATTTTAGCTTTGTCGTTATTTTGAATTATTTTCGTATTGGTATTTTAGCGTTATCGGTATTTTGGCTTATTTCGGTATTAATGAATATAAACCATACAAAGTTTAACAAAAATTCAATATGTTTGTGTAAAAATCAAAATTTTTTAATTTATATACAAACCAGAGACAGAAAATCATTATTATCCATGACATTTTTGTTTAAAAAAATCAGTATGAAATAATCGTCCTAGAAATGTTTTGAAGGTACCAAAATATTATCCAGACCTCTTTTAATCGATTTCCTCAATAAACTTTTTTTCTTGATTTTTATAATAAAAATTTAAAATAAAAATTATTTTTGATTTTTATTCTATTTGTTTCAATAAAAAATTATTTGTGTTTTTTGTAATAATACTCAAAGAATTTTAATTTTCCAATTTTCGAATCTAATTTCGCCACAATTTCACCAAATTTGCTCGATGATATCTGTGGTAAAGAAAAAAAATCATTGCCTGATTTTTATTTGGGCCTTATGGTTTAAAAATTATTTGTGTTTTTTATTATTGATTTTTATTTGAAAAAGTTCTCAGTAATTTTTACGGAAAATATAAAAAATACAAATATAAAGCAATTTGTATTTTCTGAGAAATGCAATACAAATCAAATAAAATTTTTAAATTTAATTTTTTAAATAAAAATAATAACAATTACTGTCTCTGGTACAAATATAACGCAAGCATTTGTACAAACACGAAACACCCTCATACACTACACAAAAAGCTTGCACAAACGTAAAATATTGGTATGTTTGTAAAGCCGCTTGTGTAGTCTATAAGGCCCTTTAGTTATGCTAAATTTCATCACGATACTAATAGTTATATGTCAATTTTTGGACGTTTAAGATATTTTTTAAAGGGGGTTTGTATGGGGCTAGGGTCAAACGACGGGCAATCATTAAAAAAATTGGCATGGTCGTTTATGCCTATATATATATATTGGTGAGATAGTGGGATATTTGACGTAGTATGAGTTAAAAACAAAAATTGAGTCTAGCCCCCATACAAAGCCCCCTTTAAAAAATATCTTAAACGTTTAAAAATTGATTTATAACCATTAGTATTGCGATGAAACTCAGCAATTCAGAATTACATCCCTCCCTTTTTTGATGGTGGGTATAAAAGGAAGGTTGCCAATGTTTGAGAAAGAAATAAAAAAACGCCACTGATGTTAATAATATTAATAAAGTAAAGCGTTACTCACTTTTTGGAAATTTAAGTTTTTTTAATAAAATATCGGTATTGGTATTTTAGCGATATCGATATGTTAGCTTATTTAGCGTTATCGGTATTTTGGCAACAATAGCTTAGCGATAACGGCCATATATATATATTTATTTTTCTTAAAAGTTAGTTTTTATTATCAAAAATCTATTATAAACTGTTGTGCTTTTATGCTTGTGTAACCCCGTGTCTATATTAGACAAATATTTATCACGATACTTGACAAAACGTCAGCAGAAAAATTGTCAGTTTTTTGTTTATGTTAATGCATAGGGGTAACAAAATGCTGATTTTATCACGACTACTCAAATAATTTTATTGAAATAATGATATATTTTATAAAAACAATTAAAATTAAATACAAATTTTGTAAATAAACACTAATTTCACTAAAACTTATGTTAAAAATCAATTTTAATTGCACAAAAACAAAATTCTAAACAATAAAATGACGTTTGTTATCAAGGCAACGTTGTCTAAACAATTGTTTAGACAACACTGTCATAACAACGTTATAACGCTAATAAATGCCGTCTCTACCTGATAATTTTTTATCATAATAACAATTTGACGTTTAGCATAATAAATATTTGTCAAATATAGACACGGGGTAAATAAAAGACAACTTTTCATATTAAACTTAAAATATTTTAAAGAATTTTAAAAAACTATGAAAAAAAAGCATAGTTAGATGGACGGTTAAAATCAAGAATATAAAAATAAAATTCAAATGTGACAGTAGTAAATAAGAATGCCATATTGTAAAGTGGTTGACAGGGTTACCCCTAACATCGCCCTTCTTTAAGTTGTTTGAGGTGATCTAGAAATTGGGTCAACTGATTGTCTACGGGAAATAGAGATGAGCAATATTTTCACGACTGTGATTTAATCACGGTGATTGATAATTCACTGGTAACTACTGTGACTAAAATAATAAAAAAAACAGTTACTTGCAAAATGTTCTATGAAAGATTCTGCAAGAGAGAGTTTGTCTGGTGAGTTGGGGTTAGGAGTTGAACGGTAGACTTCTAGAAATGTCTGAAGTGCTTCGGCGGACGTTCCTTCCTTATCAGATATTTTTAAATCACGTTTGAATGTCGACATATCCAAGGCCATTAGAGCTGGGGTGGAATCTTACAGTCTTGGTGTGTTGGATGCCTTTTTGCATGTACCAAGATTTAAAATTCTCAGAACACAAAATTCTGTCGTAGCAAGTGTTGGTCCAGTATAATCGATATGTACTCGTTCAAGAGGACGTGTTGTTAAAGGCCATGAACAGAGATCTGTTCGTACTGAATTTGTAGCGTTAAGTTGACAATTTGTACACTTTTTATTATAGTTCTCAATATCCTTGTTGATATTCATTTTTGGTTTCCTGAACGACCATGTTGTAAGAAACACGAATAGCTGCAACAGATTCGTTGAGGTCATTATCATTATCCATAGAAATTGATGCGATAATGAAATCATCAAGTGGTTTTTCATGATTGTCAATGAGACGTGACAATACTTCGGCATGCCCAAAATCTTCTGTGTGTTGGTGTATTTTATCTCGAAGTCGTATGCAAGTAAAATAAGTGCCCAACATTGTAAACAATTGGCGGTATAAACGGGAATACTCTTCTTGAACCATAAATTGTTAATAACGGTTTGTGGTCTGTGTGAAGTGTAAACATCCTTCCAAAAAGCATTTTGTGAAAACGTTGCACAGCAAATATAAGCGCTAATCCTTTTTTTCTATTTGGCTGTTGTTGTTGTTGTTGTAACAGCTAAAACTATACAATAATCTAGTTGGGGGGGGTTCTGCATCAATGTCCAGGCCTAAAAATTGGGCTACTTCAACTGGATGCGTCCATAAATCCGTTGGACAGAGTGAAGTAGGGTTGGGTGAGCAGTTGAATATGTGGTGGGTATCATGGGGACCCTGACCACATGCAGGACATTCGTTGGGGACGGCACGGTCTATACGCGACCAGTAGGCAATGCGCCTGTTGCTCCATCCCGATCTTAGTTGTGCCAGAACTGCTCTTGTTTTCCGCGGCAAGTTTTCTTCCGTGTCTGCTATAGGCGGTGGGCGACCTCCAAGTACGACATTCATGCGGTATCCTGCGACCGCGGAATTTATGGCGTCTCTATGAATGTCGTTCAAAGCTGCCGAATACGAGGACTGATCCAGTGGATCCTGCACATATCTGCATATGTTTTCCTTGTATATACGAAGATCCTTCCTGACATGCCTCGGGGGAGTATCCAACTGTGTGATGTTAAAATTGGGATGACTTCTCCGATGACATCCCAGGAGGAACTGTTTAGTCAACATGACATTGTGTTCCTTGACTGGGAGGACCTTCGTTTCCTCGTGCAGGTGATGTTCCGAGGTAATTTGTAGGCAGCCCGTTACAGTCCTTAGGGCGGCACTTTGGCAGCTTTGTTTCTCCACTGGGTATCACTTAGGGAAGGTGACCACACTGGAGCAGCATAATTAAGCACTGACCGATCAATCGTTTTATACGTAGCCAACAAGGTTTCTTTATCCATACCCCAAGTGCAGCCCGCTAGCGCTTTGAGGACCTTGTTTCTACTTCGTAATTTGTGCGTGATTGCAGTGGCGTGAGCTGAGGAAGTAAAGAGGCTATCAAATGTGACCCCCAATATCTTTGGGTGGTGCACGGTCGGAATTTGGACTCCATCGACCACGATGCCAAGGTTTAGGTTTACTTCCTTCGTCCAGGTGGTAAAAAGTGTTGTTGACGATTTCGCTGGTGATAATTGCAGTTCCACGCCTTGTGGAGGTGCGGGGTGCTTAGAGAGGTAGAAGTTAAACAAAAGTGGCGATAGTACTCCACCTTAAGGTACGCCTTGTTTAACTCTACGGGGTTTGGAGCGTCTGCCTTTAAACTCCACGAACGACTGACGACCACTCAGATAATTTACGATCCATCTCTTCGTGTTGTTGGGCATTGTGGGTTGCAGGATATCCTCGAAGGGAGGGAAATCGGCCTGTATGACTGTCCCTCCGTCGCGTCTTTCCCAGGTTTTAAAATGGGAATGACTCTACCCTTTTTCCTTTTTTGGCTGTAGTTCTTTTCGGCTGGTGTTAACGAACGGGATACATGATGTATGGACGGGAAAAGTGTGGTATATGACTGCTCAGATACCATGGGAGGATGTTTCATCTACAACATGTATTGGCAAGTTCGGGTTGTAATGTGTCAGAAGTAATTCTGATGTTAGAATCCTTTTAAATTCATCTAAAGATTTCTGACACTGTGTTGTCCATTGGAATGGCTGTTCCTCTTTGAGTAAATCATAAAAGGGCTTGCGTAAATTTCTCATGTTGGAAACTTATTTACCGTAATGGTTTATAGAACCGAGCAAGAATCTTACATCTGTTATATTTTCCGGAATCTTGAGGTTCTGAATTGACTTGATCTTGTCAGGATCTGGTCGTATACCATGATTATCAATAATTTCACCCAAATATTTTATTTGTGGTTTAAAAAAATGGCACTTTTAAAATTTAAAATGAAATCTGAATTCTTGAATGCGCTGCATTAATTTATAAAGATTGATTTTGTGTTCCGAAATAGACTTACTTGATAACATTATACCATCTATATAAGCTTTTGCACCAGCACAGAGCTGGTCCACCCCTTGCGGTTGTTAACAGTAAGCAAGTCCTTACTTTCGTCATCGACTTCAACTTGCAAATAGACGTCTGACAAGTCTGAGTGAGTAAACACGGTACTGCCGTGACAGTGTGATATATTTCCTCAGACGTTGGCAAAGGATATTGCTTTTTCTCTATCATATTGTTGAGACCGGTGGAGTTGTCTCCACAAATTCTTGTCTTACCATTCCTTCGGTTAACAACGATTGGTGCAGCCCATTTAGATGATCGACGGAAGTAATAATACCTGCATCTTCAAGTCAGCAGCTGAGTTTCGATTTCCGTCCTGACAACATAGGGAACAGGGCGTTTGGGTATAAATACTTCTTTACTGTTCGGTAGTAATTATATATGGACTTTGGTAGTACATTGCCCTAATGACGAACTATCAAATACAGCAGGTGAGCAGGGTAATTTACATTGATTTCAGAAATATCGTTTTCAAATTTTATTTGACGACACCACGCTGATATTGGTTGATCCCAAAGCTTAAATGATTCGATCCAACCTATGCCAATAATATTCAATTCTTCGATGTCAGTAATGAAGCATTGAAGGTCCATTGTAGCATCACCGTGAGAAACAGAGCAAGATTGTCATCGGTAGTAATTGCCTTAAGCTTACCAATAGCTTCCCAAGTTGTTGTTGATATTATTGATATGTCAGATACAGCATCAATTTTTAATCGAACGGGTTGATTATTAGTTCTCAATTAGATGTATTTACGTAGTTCTTGGAACTGTAACCGTTTTGTAGAAAATATGGCATTGGTGCGGTAGCTTGACTTTAAAGAGTTGAACTTCTTTGGCGTTTTATTTTTGATGTTGCCGTTGTTATTGTCAGTGTAATTTGTTTTGAGTGTATAACCATTTTTAGCACTGTCACAATAATTGTCCTTATGTCTCATTTGATGACAAGTAGAATGATTATGTTTGTTAAATGGACAGAACTTGACATAATGTAGGTCTCCACATAGCCAACAAGGTAGTTTTGGTACCTTAGTAGTAGGTTGGGGCTTTTTCATGGATTTACCAATAGCACATACACTTTTTGTTTAATGTTCAATCATAGTGTTGTCGGTTTTAAAATCGAGAATTCTTTGTGTTTCGTCCACAAGTTGATCTAAATTCGTGGAATTCTTTGAGTCATCTAGTAGTTTGAGTATGTGAATGTCGTTATCCTTGCCCGACTTGAGACCCAAGACGAAAATAACACATTTGAATTAATCAATTTTCATTTCGCTCAATTTGAATAATTCACATACTTTATTGGCGAATTCTAGAAAATCCTTTACCGAAGAGTTTGTTGAGTTTTTCCACCGTCTTCTTGAGAGTCATCTCAGAAGGCTTTTTTGGTAACACGTAGTTCTTAAGACGTTGGTGTACACGATCGGACATTTTTCTCCAGAGAAGTGCAACTTTGTCTTGTTCTTCAAGAACACTAGCTTCTCTTCAGATGATGTGTATAAAATGATTATACCATGCCTGGAAAACAAATCCGTTTTCAGGCTCTGTCATAGAGTTTGTGAGGGACTCCATTAATGCCGCTCTGGAGGTGCTTCCTTCTTGGTCTGCTGACAAACATTTTGTTGATTCTTGCCCTTGGAGAAATTTTGCAAGAAAATCCATCATCTCCGTCTGTTGCGCCATAAGTTGAACAACTTTGTCGTCGGACATTATTGCGTTGTACTTTACTTTCCAGTAACAAAATAGGATTAAAGATGTTTTCTCGAAAAATTAAGTCATTAATTTTCGACTTTTGTTGTGCTTGTGTAATAAGACAACTTTTAATATTAAACTTAAAATCTATTTATTAAAGAATTTTACAAAACTATAAAAAAGACGCGTAATTGAGATGGACGGTTAAAAACAAGAATATAAAAATAAAATTCAAATGTGACAGTAGTAAATAAGAATGCCAGATTGTAAAGTGGTGTAACGGTTCACGCGATGTGCCCTGTCCTTCAGGAGATCTGCGCTATCTATTATTCCGATCGTGCTCAGGGTTTGGGGTGGTGTTCTTGTCTCCATCAGGATTGGCTAATAACCGCACATTAACCTAAAAAGGTAGCTATCAATATCAACTTATAAAACTAAAACAAAAAAATTTAAATAAAGTCTGAATTTTAAAAGTCTCGAGAAGATTGTGGTATTTCTTTTTATTCCCTAATTACATGTTTAACTAAACTTTCGTGGAATAAAAATTAATTTAAATGCTCATTATATAAGTCTAATAATTAAACAAGTTTATTATTAAAATGTAAAATGAACATGTTTATAAACATCATATTTAACATTAATAAAGATTATTGTTTAATTTATGTTGTGTAGTGTAATTTGTTTGTTTTATTTTTCTAGTATTCTAAATTGAAAAATTCAACAATGAAAAATTTGAAGTTTACTTTCGAATGTTGTTAACATAATACTTTACGATATTATGTTAATAACATAATTGTTTTAACATTGACAAAAAAATATTAAATTTAGAACACTTAAATACCTAGAGAATTTAATTGAACAGTAAACACAATTTAAAACTTACCAAACATAATCCAACGATGACAACAGACCTGAAGTTTGTTGAATTTGGTTTCTAATTATAATTTTAAATTTTAAATTCTCATTTCTTTAATAGGTTTTGAGTGTATTTATGAATGTATGTTATTGTATATGAGTATAGGGTCTTCACACAGACGAGTATTGAGATAATAAAACACACTTGAGAGAACTAAACGCACTCACAAAACTTCAAATTTTCTTTGCGAAATTGTGAGGATATTAGCTCTTAATAGTTTTCTTATCACTTAAACATAATATTTATTATTTTTTGCCACACTTTTATTGTATTTAAAAGCCCGAAAAAAATGAATATCTTACAAACGAAAAAAAAATATTTTTTATTCTTCGACATTTCATTTTAATTAAAACTGAAAAAAGAAAAGTTGTAAATTTTCGTACTGAAAATAAGAAAAGTATTTCACATACTTCTTATACCCTTTAGTGGGGAGGGTATATTGGGTTTGTGCTGATGTTTGTAACGCACAATAATATTGGTTCTATACCCACCTTAAAGTATACCAATCGGCTTAGAATCATTTTCTGAGTCGATTTAGCTATGTCCGTCCGTCTGTCCGTCCATGTAAACCTTGTAATCAAACTACAGGTCGCAATTTTGAAGATAATTCAATGAAATTTGGCACATGATCTTCTATGGTATCGGAGATAAAGCCTATTGAAAATGGATAACATCGGTCCATTATTTCACCTAGCCCCTATACAACTGAACCCGACGAATAGGGATTTTAAGTTCATAATTGTGTTTAATGTACTCGTATCTCGACAAAAAACTACAAAACCAAGTTCTATACTAGCCTTGATGACCCTCATGAATGTTTTAATTATAGGGTCTCATTTGACCATAGCCCTTATTCAAAGCCCCTTTCAAAATTCGACTTAAATGTCCACAATTTTATTCAACAATAAATGGCTTAAGTATATCTGAGGCAAGGTACAATTCAACTAAAATGCTTTATTATGAAAACTAAATCACATTCTTTTTGTAACAGCTACCGGAGACGAAGCCTATTGAAATGGTTAACATCGGACCATTATTCTACCTAGCCCCCATACAACTGAACCCGCCGAATAGGCCTTTTAAGTTCATAATTATGTTTAATATACTCCTATCTCGACAAAAAGCTAAATATGGTGGGCCTCGGTACTTGTTTTCTTTTTCCATTAGTGCAGAAAAAAAGAACTGAAAAAATTAATTAACTAATATTTTCATTCACTAGTATATGAAATCCTAGTAATAACATACAAAAAATAACGTATCAAAAATACATTTATTATTTAGTACCTTTTGAACAACTGTGCTTATTTCTGTGCTTCTACTAATACATTCTCACCAGTTAGGTTTTTGACAGGGGACTTAGGTTTTTGACAACCCCTTTCGCCTATATGCTACTATATGGTATAAGTGTTATTACAATTATAGGTTAATTTTAGTTAGAATTAAATTTAATTTTAGATAAAATTAAGTTAATTAGATTGAAATTAAAATAAAATTTGAAAGTAAGTTAAGATTATGTTAAATTATTATCAATATTGAGATATAATTTAAGAAAAATTAAGTTTTAAGTTAAGTTAGATACAATTAAGGTAGAAAAGTTTAAGTAATTTAATAAAATTTAAGTTTAAGATAAACTAATAAAATTTTAAGTTAAATTAGATAAAATTCAGATAGTTTTAAAGATAAAAATATAGTTTTTAGTTTTAGTTTATCGTTTAAATTAAACCAATATAGTTTTGGATGCTTCTCAAGATTAGTTTAGTTTAGATTTAGCGTTAAAATAAGTATTGTTTAGGTTAGATAATTAGTTATAGTGGTTAAATTAGTTTAGATTCTCAAGTTTAAGTATATTTCAGTACCGCAATTCAGTAACTTTTTAACTACAAAAATTTGTCATTAAATGGTAAAAATTCGTAAGTTAACAATAATTCTCGTTATGTGGTATTCTGAATTTTATTTCACCGATTTTTTTCGTTAAACATAATCATTAGTTAACGAAAAGTATCGGCAATATAACGACAAATAAAAAGTTCACTTTAATAATTTTATATTTGAAAAATATTTCAGTACAAAACTTTTGACATTCTCATATTTTTCCGATCTTTGTCGTTAAAATATTCTAAGGCCGTTAAAAAGTTACAGAATTGGAAATTCGTTAATGCAACCGATATTTGTCGTTACTTTACAATATCTGTAGTTAAAATAAACAAATTACAGAATTGCGGTACAGGTTAGATAATTAATGGTGAATTCAAAAAAGATGCTGAGGATTTGGCGGGTTTATAATTTCCAGAATTAACTCAATTATATCCAAAATTATATTGTTGAAGTTGCAAATTGAATATAAAATTGATTTTTTTCTGGCTCAGGATGTTTTTATTTACAGATAAGCTATTTAAATTGTTAATCTTGATATTTAACGTTCCACAAGTTATGTTGTTACAAAATTGGTTTCCAAAATCTATGTTTAAAATTAACATTATTAATTATTCCAAAATTAAACTACACTTTATTTTACCTATATTTCCTTTATTATTCCTTTTATTCTTCAGAAGAATTAAATAATATCTTAAATCTCACAAGTTTTCATAAATGAATTATATTTCCGTTCTATAACAAATTTTATTTTGAAACGAAAATTTTTGAAATACATTTTTTTCAACACATACAAAAGTTTGTATAAAATTGTTGTTAGAAATTTTTAAAGTATCTAAAACCCAATAAACTATTAACACATAGCTCTCACAAAACAGATACAGCTTAAGATATGCACAAGCAGATCGACAACTGGATCTGGAAAGGGCGACTTTGAAACTAAATGCTACTTGTGCCTTGATACAGCTTAAGATATGCCCAAGCATATCGATAACTGGATCTGGAAAGGGCAAAGTCTAAACTAAAATTTGGAAAAATCTAGTCAGTCTTAAGTCCATATGTCTTTTGCATGATATATGCCTGTACTGTCGCTGTCTATGTCTTTTAGTTCGTAATTATACTGTCCAAATTTACGCAAGACTTTGTTTTCAATGCCCACATGAGCAAGTTTTGAGTTGAAGTTATTGATCTTTGTCCTTTGCGCAAAATTTCGTCTGATAACAGTCTGTCCGATTGTCTTTTGTCCGAGAACGTAGGTTGTATGTCCGTGCATTTTTGTCGAAGGCCTGTTTAATTAACTCTCTAATTTTGTTTCTTATCAAAGTAAATTCGTCCTGCAGTTCAATTATAGAGTCACTGTCAGCCAAAAGATAAAGTTTCCTCAAATGTTTGTAGTCCTTGCAGTGAGTCACCATAGTCTGTCCGAAAACTACTTGGTATGGGGTCCTAATAATGGATTGATGGATACTATTTCGAAGAGAACAATTTATGCTGTCAGTATATAGATCCCACTCGAATATATGAGCGTAAAGCTTCGTTAATACAACGATTAACACATTTGCTTGAGGGCTATATACTGCAGTTAATACACGTTAACACCGTATTTTTCCAAAAATTTCTCAAAATCTTTGCATTTAAATTAAGATCCATTGTCCGAAACTAAAGTTTCCGGTACCCCATAGCAGTTAAAAATGTCAGTCGGTAAATAATTTATAATGTCCTTAGATACGAATTTCTTAAGTGGTTTAAGAAAAGTGAATTTTGAAAAATGGTCCAGTACAATTAGTAGTCCAATGTGTCCCTTTTTCGTCCTAGGAAATGGTCCTATTAAGTCTATGTATAGTCGTTGAAATGGTCGTTCAGTATCTGTCATCTGTCCCAAGGTGGTCGTAAAATATTTGTCGGAGTCTTCGAAGTCTTACAAAGGTCACAATTTTGAATATAGTCCTTAACGTCAGTAACAAGTAATTCCACCATGTGACGATGTTGGTGTATTGTGTGCCGTATATATTACGTCTCGTCTTAGTTCTGTCGGTACATATAGTTTCTACAAATTTGATTCGTCCGTTTCGCCAGAAGAAATTTCAATCCTTTTATAAATAAAACCGTCCAAAATTTTGTAGTCTGTAAACCTGAATTTTGAAAACCTTCTCGTAATCTAGAATATTCGTCACTTTTAAATGGGTCCGAGTCAAGGTCAATTGCCGGTAATGTCTCCAACTCAATAGAGCTCAAAAAGTCTTCGGCTTCATGGGCCCGAGATAGCGTATCTCTCATACTTCGGTGTTCAATCGTGAAATTAAAACCTTGCAGTTTCAATGCCCACCGAGCTAAACGACCGGAGAGATCAGGTTGACCCATCAACCACTTCAAACTGGCGTGATCGGTCACAACCTTAAACTCTAAGCCCTCAATGTACGATCTAAACTTTTTGATCGCCATCACTACGGCTAGACATTCTAGTTCCGTAATTGTGTAGTTTCTTTGAGCTTTATTGAGTTTATGAGGCATATAGGCAATTGGCCTTTCCGTCCCGTCGTCGTCTTTCTGTGCTAATTCTGCACCCACCCCATAAGTGCTAGCATCACACTGTAGAATGAAAGGTTTACTATAATCGGGATGAATGAGTAATGGTGCAGACGTCAGTATTGTCTTTAGTTTGTCAAAAGCTTCTTGAGCTTGGTATGTCCAATTAAAAGACTTTTTCTTAGTCAATAGTTCTGTCAAAGGAAATGTCAACGCGAAATAATCCTGTATAAATCTTCTGTACCATCCAGTCATGCCTAAAAATCGTATTAGACGTTTTATGGAATTTGGTATAGGGAAGTCTTGAATAGCTTTAATTTTGTCTTCGTCCACTTACAGCGTCCCGTTCCCTACAACAAATCCTAAATATTTCACACGGCTTAGTACAAAGCTACTTTTCTTAACATTGATTGTCAAAACTGCTTTTCTAAGATTCGTAGCAACCTCCATCAAGTGTGTCAAATGTTCGTCAAAAGTCTGCGAAACAACTAGCAAGTCATCTAAATATACAAAAACGTGAGTTTTCAAGGTGTACGGAATTACCATGTCCATTAGTCGGCACAACGATTGCCGTGCATTACAAAGTCCAAACGGCATTCTTGTAAATTGATACAATGGCCGATTAGGGACTGTAAAAGCTGTCTTTGGTTTCGAGTCTTCGTCCAGTTTAATTTGTCAAAAGGCATCTTTTAAATCAATCTTTGAAATACAATAAACTGGAGGAAGTCTCGACAAAATTCCGTCAATGTTCAAAATTCCGTCCTTTACAGTCACGGAGTTTAATTTTCGACTGTCCACACACATCCTAACTTTTCCAGGTTTGACAACAGCCGTGTTGGGGATGACCAAGGGGAATTTGGAGCTTCCTCTATAACTCCGAGAGAAATCTTTCGGTCTAATTTCCCACAAAGCTGTTTCTCTACCGCAGGTGAAATCGGATAATATCGCTGTTTTATGGGTTTTGTATCACCCGTGTAAATGCTGTGCTGTATTAAAGAAATACAGCCTAAACCATCTACTTCAGAGTTAGGGAACGTTGCAATAATTTTGTCTAGTCTATGTTTCTGTTCAGCAGTCAGTTAAAGGTTGTCTGGGTCAGATTCGGCACAGTCAATTTCACCATCAATTGGCAAAGACATTTTAAGTCCAAAATCTGTCCAAAAGTCGTATCCACAAATTATGTCTTGTCTGATTGTCGGAACCACTAAAAATTCAAAATGTTTAGTTTGTCCTTGAAATGTCACGTTTTGTCGTTGTCCGTCTGCAGTACGTACGTTGCCTAAACATTTACTAAAATTTGGTTCACTCTGAATTTCTAAATTTCATCCAATTACGCTCTTATTCGCGCCACTATCTAAAAGAGCCAAGTGAAATTTGTCATTAACTTTTATGTTGATGTATGGCCTACTATCTAATTCTTGTGAAATTATTGGGGAAATTGTATAAATTTTGAACATTTTAATTTTCTATAAAATTCTCTAATGCGTTTTGAAGATCTACTAATCTTGTTTTCGCCGAAAATCCTAGCACGAGCTTTTTTATATTCAGCCAAACGGATGTGATATGGCTTCATCAGAAGGTATATGTTTTCGGTTTTATTGTCTTCAGTCTCAGTCTCGTTTTCGTTGTCCGTGTTAATGTCCGAAGTTTTCTGTCCAATATCCCGGATGTTCTTAATGCGTACGTCGAACATCCTTCTGTCCGTTTCCGTTACGGTGGCACCACAACCGTAACAAAAGATGCGTCTTGGTTCCATACAGTCGAAATACGTATGGCCATCTTTATCACAATTCCAACATTTAACTTGTTGAAGTGCACAAATGTCATCAGTTTCTGTATTATTAATTTCAAAGTCGTTGTCCTCGCCGTCAATTTCCGAAACGCGTCCTCTGTCAGTCTTGCGATAATCGTACTTGTGAACGTCCTTCATAAAATTTTCATGTTTCCTTACTTCTTTACGAAGTTGTGAAACATTAGAAATTTCTAAATGTAGGAGTTCATGACGAACTTCTGTTTTTAAATTTTGAATCAGGGTCTCACACAAGTCACGGTCTGAAATTGGCGTCTTAAGTCTGTCTGTCATGGCCAAAATGTAATCTAAATATTCGTCGAAATTTTCATTATGTTTTTGTCTTCGTCTTCTAATGTCTTCAAGAATGTCAAAGTCCGTCGTATCATCCTTGTACTGGTTCCGTAAGGCAGTTGTCAAAGAATGCCAGTCCATGTCATATGTCTGTCTGTGGTATTTCCAATACCATTCGAGGCCCTTGTCTTCCTGTTCCTGTTTTCTTGTCTAGTCTGATTATTTTGGGGAGCCATATTTTGAACTATCGATGATAATTCATTTGAGATTAAGTTCATCATTTCATTTGGAAATAATCCCAAGGATTCTGTCACAATTTGCCTTATTTGTGTCTTATTTGAATTGCCAGTTGGTCCGTTATGTGATTGTCCTGTTCTTTTCGATCGTGTTCTTACACCTGTGTTTGTTGAGTCCATATCTACCGTGAAGCTCACATTAGTTGGCTGATCGATATTGGATAAATTTTCTTGACTTCGTGTCAAAGACATGTTTTAATTTGTATAAAAACACAGTACAGATAAAGTATTCCACTACTCGGTTAATTAAAATATAGTTAGGAATCAGATAACCTAAAATTCAAACTATAAAACAAAAAAGTAAAAAAGGCTTATTTAAACTTTCAAAAGAGTATTTAATTGACAATTAAATGTCAATAAATAAATCTCATTAGGAAAGTATAGGAAATATAAAGAAAAAATCTCAATTTTTTTATATTTTAATAAAAACTATGCAAAATTTTTGCAAACTAAAAATTGACTCAAAAAAGAAAGAAAGAAAGACATTAACAAAAAAATATTCAATTTAGAACATTTAAATACCTAGAGAATTTAAATGAACAGTAAACACAATTTTAAACTTACCAAACATAATCCAACGATGACAACAGGCCTGAAGTTTGTTAAATTTGGTTTCTAATTATAATTTTAAATTCTCATTTCTTTTATAGGTTTTGAGTGTATTTATGAATGTATGTTATTGTATATGTGTATAAAGTGTATAAAGTGTTAGTGTATAAACGTTATTACAATTATAGGTTAATTTTAGTAAGAATTAAGTTTAATTTTAGATAAAATTAAGTTAATTAGATTGAAATTAAAATAAAATTTGAAAGTAAGTTAAGATTAAGTTAAATTATTATCAATATTTAGATATAATTTAAGAAAAATTAAGTTTTAAGTTAAGTTAGATGCAATTAAAGTAGAAAAGTTTAAGTAATTTAATAAAATTTAAGTTTAATATAAACTGATTAAATTTTAAGTTAAATTAGATAAAATTAAGATAGTTTTAAAGATAAAAATATAGTTTTTAGTTTTAGTTTATCGTTTAAATTAAACCAATATAGTCTTGGAGGCTTCTCAAGATTAGTTTAGTTTAGATTTAGCGTTGAAATAAGTATTGTTTAAGTTAGATAATTAGTTATAGTGTTTAAATTAGTTTAGATTCTCAAGTTTAAGTATATTTCAGGTTAGATAATTAATTAAGAAAGATGCTGAGGATTTGGCGAGTTTATATTTTCCAGAATTAAGTCAATTATATCCAAAATTATATTGTTGAAGTTGCAAATTGAATATAAAATTGATTTTTTCTGGCGCAGGATATTTTTATTTACAGATAAGCTATTTAAATTTTTAATCTTAATCTTTAACGTTCCACAAGTTATGTCGTTACAAAATTGGTTTACAAAATCTATGTTTAAAATTAACATTATTAATTATTCCAAAATTAAACTACACTTTATTTTACCTATATTTCCTTTATTATTCCTTTTATTCTTCAGAAGAATTAAATAATTAAATAATACCTTAAATCTCACAAGTTTTCTTAAATTAACGGAAATTATTTCCTGAGTTATTTATATTTCCGTTCTATAAGAAATTTTATTTTGAAATGAAAATTTTTGAAATACAATTTTTTCAACACATACAAAAGTTTGTATAAAATTGTTGTTAGAAATTTTTAAAGTATCTAAAACCCAATAAACTATTTGAAAACATATAGCCCTCACAAAACAGATACAGCTTAAGATATGCGCAAGCAGATCGACAACTGGATCTGTAAAGGGCGACAGTGGTTGACAGGGTTACACCTAACATAAACAAAAATATGAAATTAAGAAAATCGAATCAACGAATATTTTACAGGGATTTGAAAAACTACTAATTGCAGCAGCAATTTAGTAAACATTGAACTAAATTTAGTTTTAGGCTAAAAAATAAGTAACTTGTTAAAATTTTTAATCGCAAACTAATTGAATACAGTCAACTGTGCGCACACGCTGATGCAATTACAGCTTAATTACAACTGTAACCACAACCACTGTCGACAATGAGTTTTCATACATTTTGTATGTATATCGTCTTGTGGTTAAGATAGATTCTATTTTATTTTTATTGTGCTCTTTGGCGATCCTCTTTTTTTAATTTGACAGTGTAAATGGCCAAGCATGTGTCATATGCTTATACGCCAGGGCTGTTTAAGTCACAATAGACGTTGATACACACTGAAGATTATGAGAGCATTAGTTGGTTTTTCTAAAAGAAAAGTGTTTGACGATGTATTGCGATGAAAAGTGTCCCACAGTTGTAAAAAGGTAGGCATTAGATTGCCCTTTTATACATAGCTGAAATATGACTTGTAACAGAGTGAAAAACGGTTTGTTTTTGTATACATAGCTGTAGATAATTTTGTGCCGGAGGTTTATGAGTGGTGAGTTGGAAGGCAAGGTAGTTTAGAGAGATTGGTTTTCATAAATCAGTTTTACACACGCTGATGAATCTGATGAGTTGTTTGTAGAAAGAAATTTGTTTCATTTTGAGTACATCAAGAAGATTGTCATACATACTAAAAAGAGGGAACTGTTGGCGGTGTGTGGCATATTTTGGACATACAAAGATTAGGTTGTTGTCCTCTTCGAGTATGTTGAATGTATCACATAAATCAGTTAGCGTAGATCCGATCATTTTAAGATATGGTTTGTTGTACGTGTGACCAGTTAGAAGCCAATTAATCAATTTGACTTCGTAGGATGAGATATTGGAATTTGTGAACCAGTGCGATTTTGGTAGATCTGGAAGGATCTCATGAAATTGCTTTCCTTTTTGTTGTTGTTTGTATTCTAGGCTCCATATGTCCCAAAGGCGATTGTAGATCTCTGAGAAAGCGTCCTTTAGAGATAGCATTGGCGTTATTATGCTGCCGACATAGGCAGCGTGTTTCGCGTAGTAGTCAGCCAGCTCATTTTAAAGGAAGTCCCACATTGGCAGGCGTCAATATAAACTCAACAGATGCTATGTTGGAGGGCTCAAATTTGCGGTGTATGTATAAGGAAGTTGTGCGACGTATTCTTCCTCAAAAGCATGCATTAGAGTGGGTCGGTCTCTATGGATAAAAAAAAAGTTGTGTCAGTCACCCCCTAGGATTAAAGATATATTAATAACATTTCCAAAAATATAAAAATTATTTTTTTGCCACGCCTAGAAATACCGCCCTTTTTGTTTTTTATATATTTCGTCGTCAATTTAAGTCCGATCGTTACATATGATATATCAATATTTATGGCTTGGCTGTAGCTACATTTCACCCTTAGACGATTTTTAAATTAGACGTAACATTCTATGCCCGACATCTGATATCTCGGATCCTTCCCCAAAATCTAAAATTGTGGCTATACAATAATAAAGAGCTTTTAATTATATGAAATATAGGTTTTTGAAATGCTCACTTTTATGCATAAACAGCTATTTTATAGATATTTAAAAATGTTCATATATTCATTATCAACCGTTCTCACAACAAATAATTAATTTCCAGGAAAAACCGTCGAAAACATTTTTTTTTGAAAATGAATTATAAAACTGTTATTTTTTCAGTTACAAACCCTTCCAGATCCTACTTCCTATCAAAAAAGAGGAAAGTTTATTATATACTACAGCACTATAGTGGTTTAGCTTTGTCCATCCGACTTGTAATGAAACTACAAGTCGAAATTTCCCAGACAATTCGATACAAATAGGCTGATTACCCAAGGACGAAGTTGTTTGAAAATGGATTAAATCGGTCCATTATTCCCCTAGCCCTCATACAACCGTACTCCCCGAATAGGGCTTTGGAGCTCTTAATAATGGCTTCAAGGTCGTTAATTCCCTCTTAAACACTACAATTAGGATGAAATTCTGCATATCTATCTCTTATAAGAACATAAAACCCTCCACCAAATTTTTATAGGATCGGTCTATAATTGATCCTAGCTCCCATATATAGTCTCTTTCAGAAAATCAGTTTTTCATCAATAAGTTGCTCAAATAGTATATCGTCAATTTTTAAAATTTTACAGAAGCAAAACACTATTGAAATTGAAAAGTTTGTTTCTATCAACGCGATTTATTTGTAGTGAATAAACAAATTGTTTAATAGTGAAACCTATTAGTTATTATGATAGTTGACAATGGCGTATATAAAAATGGATAAATTGGATTTTTACCATTAATATTTAAATATTTTTGTAGATAGGGCGTTTTGTTTTTTGTCAATGAAATCGCTAATTTTGGTCGGAGAAGTCCAATTTTTTGTGTGGACATATGTTTTGATGCAATACATTATAATCAACAATAAAATTGATTTTTAATTTTTGGTTAGTTAGGGCCGTTTGCGTTTCAGGTGACGATATGGAATTCAATATAAATGCTATATTAAAAAATAAATCATATTTTAGTTATGCTTATATCTGGTATCATATGGTCGGCCATTCCCGATTATTCGTTTTTTATTAGTTTTTATTATTTAAAGAACTTCTTTAAAAGTATGTAACTATTTAAAAGAATCATAAAATAAATTTATCACATTTTATAAAAATTAGTATAAACATTTTTAAAAATTGTTAAAAAAAAGAAACATGCAAGTAGTTGTATGTAAAAAAAATGAAAAACATTTTTGTATAACTTAGCATAACACTTTAATTTTTCATCGATTTTTATAAAATAAAATGTTTAATTTTTATGTACCTACGTGATTTTGTTATTAATTAATAGAATTAAATGTTGAATAAAATGATCTTTCTTTTGTTAAGATAGGGGTAGATTGCAATTTTTGTATTGTAAATTAATTTGAAGAAAATTGTTTTCGACCATATCCCTAGCAAATTAATTGTTTGTAGTTTGAACTATACAGGTATTTTTAAATACCTGTAAAATAGCTCTTTATGCATAAAAGTGAGCATTTTAAAAGCGTATATTTTATGTAATTATATGTACTTTATTACAGATCCGAGATATCAGAAGTCGCGCAAAGAATATGACGTCGAAATAAAAAATTGTCTAGGAGTGAAATATAGCTAAAGTCAAGCCATAAATATTAACTTAAAATGGCGGCGTAATATATAAAAAACAAAAATTATTTAAAGTTATAAAATTAAACCATAAAAAATGATGTAATTGTTTGCTAATTTTTGTGTATTAACAAATTTTAAAGAAATTTAAACAATAATCATCACATATGCAGATGTTGTTTACTTGATTTCCAAAGGCCAACTGAGAAAATAAAAATTAAGTTTTCTCTATGTAGAATTTCAAAGCTATACTGATATACCATATAAGATCCCTTTCTGAAGGGGATCTTATATGGGGGTAATGATCAAATAAAGTCCGATGTCCGTCATTCTTTACTATATAATTTTTCAATGCAAAAAAATAACTTGCTCCAAATTTGATCACGATTACTAGCTTCTCAACATGTTTATTTCTGCTTAATCTCTTTTTCGAGCAGCCGCTTATATAAATCTATTTAAAGTTATAAAATTAAACCATAAAAAAACAATAATCACATATGCAGATGTTGTTTACTTGATTTCCAAAGACCAACTGAGAAAATAAAAATTAAATTCCCTTTTAAAGTACAGTTGACGAATTTCAAAAAATAATCAGGTTTGTGCATGATTTTTATTAAAAAAACAAAATTTCAATATCAAAAGGAAATTTATATTATTCGAAAATGTACAGACTATTCTCCTTTATGTCTAAAAAATAATATAGGAATAAAAAAACAAATTGTCCTTCGCCAATGTGCAGATTAGTCTCATAATTGTCGTAACACTGAAATTCCCTTTCGACAATGTGCAGACAAGTCTGATGTTAATCGTTTAATACTTCAGAAAATGTGCAGAAAAGTCTAACAAATAGTTTGCAGGTTATTCCGTAAAATGTCTAAAGGAAATTTAGAAATTCGTTAAAAATTCTGATAAAGTATAAGAATTATTTCAGAAAATTTCTGACACCAGACATGTCTGAAAAAATTGTTTACTGGGTAAAGACTTTGTGAGATTTAAGGCTTTGTTCGGGAGTAGGCCACTTTTGTAGGAGGTGTCCATATTTATGGCATTGCAGGAGGCTAGAAATTCCTTTATTACTGAGTCATAATGTTCTTTTAAGGATAAGCTATTTTTGATAATTCTGCCCAGAGATTTAAAACTTTTGACGTTTTTCATTCGACACACAGCGGTGTCATACTCACACTTCGCAGACATGATGACAAAGTCATCTGCGAAAATAAAAATCTGAGTATTTTCGTCAGCAATCTTATGGAAGTAGGCTGTGTAGATGTTGAACAAGACGGAGCTCAAACAGCTTCCTTGCGGTAGTCCATTAAAAATGTCAGTCCTACTATCACCAAGAGCCAGAGTACGTTGTCTGAGTAATTCTAAAATCCAAATTATCCAGTGTGTAGGTAAGTTGAAGTCGCATAGGACTGAGTGAAGTTTGTCCAGTTTTACACAGTCATAAATTTTGGATAGGTCTAGAGAGATCAGGGTTACCTTCTTGTTGGCCTCTTTAGCACATGATGTTACGAGGGACCGATTGTCGATGTGATCGGTTATTCTTTCCTTCAGCATGAGATTTATTGTCTTCAGAAGGACAGAAATCAGTGCAATAGCCGGTAGTTGGTGTAGATTTCCGGGTCTTTGTTCCTTTTGTGGATGGGGGCAATGCGTATAAATCTCCACGAGTCATATATTTTGCAGTTTTGCCATGAGATATTTATGGCTTGTAGAAGAAATGATTTTGCTTTGGAAGAAAAATTTCGAATCATTTCATAAGTGATACTGTCAGGTCCAGCAGCAGAGGGTTTAGATTTCGCCTGAAAAACGGAAAAGAGTTCATCTAATGAGAAGGGATCGGTTTTGGGGAAACTGGCAGGATACTTAGGTTGATATATAGAGTTGTCAGGAACTTGGTTTTTTCTGTATTCCAAGAACTGGAAGTTAAAGTTGGGATTCCATTTGGACGAAACGTATTGACATATCGTTTAGCGTTTACAAATTTATAGAAAGCTTTGCTGTTTGGTTGCTTATTTAGTTCATTTAATTTGTTTATAAAGAGTCTGTCTACAGAATCATTCCACCAATGTTTAAGGCTCTTGGAGGAGTTTTCGTTGATTTGAAATTTAGAGTTGTGTACTAATGACCGAATTGTTGATTCTATGACCTCGAGATTAGGTGGAAAGTGGGATTCTGAGATATTCCTCAATAATTTCCGTTTGGACAAGAAAAACCTGGCATGAGGTGTTACATTGTTGATATCCACATGGATAGGTGTGTGGTGACTTCCTCCGATTGTCGTTCGAGATAAACTCCATTCAATGTTAAGAGTCGAATTGGTGAAAGACAAGTCCAAAACTGAGCCGCTGCAGTGAGGGTCAGTGAGAGATGTCCTAAAGGTAATACTTCCGTTGTTTAGCAGATGAAATCCAGAGTCGTCAATCAGGGACCTGAGGGAAATGCCTCGAGGAGAATTTACGGGATCACCGAATCTCCGAGATTTGGCATTAAAATCTCCACATATAAATACATTATGTATGGTGTCCAGGAATTCTATTAGCTTTTTCATTTCTGTGGCCAAAATTTTAGTTGGAACTGTTTGGGGTACGTACACTGAGGCCAAAGTAAGGTTGGTTGATAAATTTCTTGTTTCACAAATGAGAACTTCATGGGACGATTGAAAGTGGATTTGTTTAAAAGTAATTGACTTTTTTAATAGAATTGCTACGCCACCAAAGCTGCAATTGTTTCTTTTCCTCATTAAAAATTTGTGGTTTACAAAACTTGAATTGGGTCTGTCATCAGTCGGATCATTAAAAAAAGGTGTTGATTTGAGAAATGCCCAAAAGTTATGAACTATGTTGATGTTGTTGAACTTGATGCTGCTGAGACTGGAATTTTTATGTTAGATACTGTTAATTTAAAATTTTGTAAAATGCTTTGACCATCGTTGATGTTCATTTGTGAGATCATCACAGTTTGTGGTATGGATAAGCAACTTTCCACATTCAAGGCATTTTTTTCTTTGACTTGCACCTAATAGCAATATGGCCAAGCCTAAAGCACTTCATACACTGGCGTAACTTAGGGACGTAGAGTTCTACACTTACAATTGTGTTAAACATTTTTAGGCATTTCGGAAAATCCAGGCAGCCGAAACCAATTTTAACTGTGCCAGAGGGTATATGCTTTTCATCTACTTTCTTTGGAACCTATATACCGAGATAACATCTAGGGCATTGTTGTCCTCTATTTCATCTCTGATTTCACTTTCCGTGAAAGATGTAGGGCATTCTTGATAACAAAGCAACTCTGAATAAATCTGTCAGGGATGAACGCTTAGAGTCCAATGTCCTTGAGTTTCTTGAGTATAATGAAATTGTTGGCACCCTCACATGTTGTAAAAGTCAGTCGAAATCTACCTACCTACTTCTTCTGTGATGGCATTTATGATGGCATTTATTCGAATTTGATTTTTACTAAGTTTCTCATGTAGAAACATCTCAGTTTTTCCTCGAGGTTGAAAGTTGAGTCGCGGATTTTACCAAGACATGGAAAGAACCTGAATGTGTTGCTGGGTACCAGTTGATCATGGGCATATTAATTGAAGATTCATTGGAGGTTATGTTTGAAGTGGCTGCTGTATTTTCATCTGTTGTGTTATCATCTGAAAGCGTTGTTAAGTCCGGCTGACCACTCTCTCTTTGCGGGTTTCCATTACCATCTTTTAATGCTTTGTTAGTAGAGTCACTTACCTTGCCTTTACGCTTGGATGGATTCCCCGGTGGGGCATCATCATCATCGCTGGCCATCGCACTGCCACCATCCGCATACAAGCAGTTTGCGACACTTTGACACTCAAAATTTTCCTATGTAGATTACTTTGTGGATGAAAAACACAAACAACAACCGTTTATATTAGTTCCAAGCAACCTATGGTATGTTTAGAGGTCTAAATTTAAACATAGTGTTCTTCCTACTTCGTATATGGACTTTAGAGAAGATAAATGAGGAGTTTAATGGTTTTCCTTGGATATAAGCCGCTCCCCTTTGGTAGTTAAAGATTTTGAAAGACCAGTGCGTTTTTTCTAATAATTCTTTGGGTCATTTCGTCAATTACTCTATTTTATATTTTGTAATGATATTGATTAAACATTTCATAATTGTATTTCATCGATTTACACTTGTTCTAAAAATCCAAAATATTTTTTATTGGAATTGCCTCATTATTTTCATTTAAACATTTTTAACGCAAATAACTTCATAGTTTCATACAATGAGGATATGTTTTTTGCAAATTTCAATTGAAAAATAGGTAACACGGGTCCTTTTAACAATAAAACAATAAATTCCAAAAAGAAATTAATAAATAATTTGAAAAACCCAACGAAATTAACTGGAATTACAAAGTGCAAAATACTTTATTAACCTGTAAATTCTGATGAAAAATAATAAAATACAACAACAAATGCACCAAAATTTGTATTTTAATATTTTTTTCATGGTGTTCCAATTTTACACAATCTCTATTTTTAATTGGAAAACATAAATTTATTTTTTACCTGTTTTTTCGAATTTTATTTATGAACAAAAAACAAAATATATGTATAAAAATGAATGTGTGTTTGTATGTTTATATGTTTGTATATTTGAAGTTTATAGACTACTAAACGGCTGAACCGATTTTCTTGAAATTTTAACAGTGTATTCCTGTAAGAGAAAAAATTCGTTAGACGTGAACCGGATGATATACGTCTGAAACTATAAATTTTATGGAGAATAACTGTATTTTTAGTATTTTATTTCGTGATCCTGTATCCATTTTAAAAGACTTCAAAGTTTTAAAAAGAACATTTTTCAAAAAATATTTTAAAATACTTCCACTGATCAAACAATGCCAAATTTAATGTCAAGAGAACAAGAAGAATTGGGAAATATTTTGTATAATTTTTATTTTATACTGTCAGGATAAAAATATATCAAAAAAGTCTTTTAAAATTGTTATACTTTAATATTTATTAAGGTTTTCAATACTATTTTTTCCAAAAAATTTTTAAGACATTTTTAACATCTTTTGATCCTGGCAGAATAAAATAAAAATAACACAAAATATTTTACAAATCTTGTTCTCTTGACATCAAATTTGGCATTGTTTGATCACTTAAAGTATTTTTAAATATTTTTTGAAAAATGTACTTTTTAAAACATTGAAGTCCTTTAAAAAGGACACCGGATCACGAAATGAAAAACCAAATACGCAGTTTTTCTCCATTTAATTTCTAGTTTCAGACGTATATCAACCGGTTAGTGTATAATTTTGAGTGTTGGACGGTGTAATATAACAGTTAGAGTCCTCAAATTTTGTCGGAACCACTTTAGTGTCAATGTGATTATTTAGGACAAAAAGTAGGCGGACTAGCAGCAGAAGGCGTGGCACCTCCCACATAAATTAAATAGAAAAATTCGTTTATCTTGGAAACTATTACAATTAGAATCTTAAAATTTTGCACGAAGAACATCCATTTAAACATTTTGGGTTATAAATTGGCGGACTACCAATGAGGGGAGCGGTACCTCCCATATGAATTAAATACAAAAATTCGTTTATCTGGTAAACTAATAGAACTAAATTCTTCAAATTTAGCACGAAGGACTTTAATATTCATCTGAACATTTTGTAAAAAACAGTGCGGATTTTAAGCCCCCATATAATTAAATACAAAATTTCGTTTATCTGGGAAACTAATAGAACTATATTCTTCAAATTTTGCACGAAGAACTTGAATATTCATCAGAACATTTTGGAGAAAAAAGGGCGGACTTTAATCTGGAGGGGGGAAAAATTCGTATATCTGAGAAACTATTAGTACTAGAATCTTCAAATTTTACATGAAGAACTTTGACATTCATCTAAACATTTATATAACAACGGGCTTTCAATGTAGTGCTTGGCACCTCCCATATGAATTAAATACAAAATTTGGTTTATCTGGGAAACACATAGAACTAGATTCTTCAAATTTTGCACGAAGAACTTTAATATTCATCTAAATATTTTGGTGAAAAAAAGCGGACTTTCATCCGGGGGCTTGGAGCCCCCATATGAATTAAATAGAAAAATTTGTATATCTAAGAACTAGAATCTTAAAATTTTACATGAAGAACTTTGTCATTTATGTGAACTTTTAGAGAATAACGGGCGGACTTTCATATGAATTAAATAAAAAAATTCGTATATCTGGTAAACTATTAGATTATTAAAATTTTTCATATATTACATTAAAATCTTAATTAACGTTCGGGAAAATTGGCGAACTTGCAATAATTTGCGTGGCGTCTCTCATATGTAACAAATTGTATATGTGGAAAACTTTTGTAATCAGAATCTTCAAAATCGTTAAGTGATTTTTTATTTATATTGCTTTTAGGGTAGCAAAGCACACTGGGTATAGCTAGTTTAGGTATAAAATATTTGTTATATTTAGTAGAATCGAATGGTTTCTTATTTATGTGTTTAAATTTGATGTGAATGTATATTAGGGTGTTCAATTATTCGGGTTTTGTGTTATTCGGTTTATTCGACAAATAATTATTTGAGGTTTTAAGTAAGCCGGTTAATAATCGGATAATTCAAAATCATTCGGTTAAACGAATAAAAGGAAACTGGATGTGTTTTATTAATATTATTTCTTTTTTCCAATATTTTTCTTCCTATAACAAACAAAATTATAATTTATAATCAACTAGCTAAAACCCGGCGCACAGTGGTATAGAAAAAAAAGAGGGAAATAATTCGGTAACTTCTAAACGGTTAATCCGATTTTGATGAAATTTGGTATGCACAAAGAGGAGGTGTTGTCGAGTTTAGGTTTTAAACTTGGACCTTATAGGCCAACCAGGGGCCCGGCGGGGGGTCCTCAAATTAGGACACCTTGGCTATGTTAAATTTTTAAAACGATCCTATTTCTTCATTTGAGTTCCGATTTAAAAAAAATTTCGTATATAGAAGCACTATAAAAAATGTCGTCGTAGCAGTAAATTATCTCTTATAGTTTAGGAGATATTCGCATTTGAAAATTAAAATTTTAAAATTTTTACCGTCTTTACTTTAGTTTTTTGATAATAGCGGGTCCCAATATTCCCGATTTTCGCCATTTCTTTTTTTATTCGCTTAACAACAAGTTTATATATCAAGCAGTGAAAGAATTATGTAAAAATCATGACTGAGTCCAAAGTTATAGGCATTTTAATTTAAAAAATTAAAAAATGCGATTTTTTGTCATTTTTTTGAGAAAAAAGTATGTTTTTCTTTTTAAGTTATCTAAAAAGTTTCTAAGAAGATGTATATAGAATTTATACTTTTTGGAAAGCTGACTTTACATAAAATACGATAAATGAAACAAAACCTAAAAATTTTTGATACCGAGGGGACCAGGTCCATCCAAAAAAACCCTATTTTTTATGGAAAATTCAATTTTGAGCAAAAAGTCTCAAATCGCATAGTCGATATCAAATTATAGTGACCTGTTTTATATGACCCAATATGTTCTTAATCATTTTGTAACGGGTTTCGATAACCCCGCCCTTGGTATGGATATAATAGGCAAAAAACCAAAAAAATCCCATTTTTGGGATTTTTTAAAACTTTTTTGGGAATTCCGGGATTTCTAATAAGAAAATTCGAAATTTTTATTTAATTTTGGTTTTTGAGTAAAAAAATCTACCTAACTGTAAAATTTCATCAAAAAATATTCATAAATAAAATTTTTATTGCAATTTGAAAAATTTGTATTTTCGCAAAAACTGAATAAAAAACATTTTTTAATTTTAAAAAAAAAAAAAAGTATTCCGCGAATTTTTTAATTTTCAAAAATTATATACAGTTTTGAAAAATAGACAAAATTACCTTTCCATTGATATATAATATGCCTACCTAATGTCTTTTAAGTGACAAATTAATTAGGGAAAATTTAACATCTTTTAGAAAATTTACCTAGCACTATTATTTTCATCCATAAGGTTAACTCTTAAATTTGTTACATATATGGATGAAAATAATAGTGCTAGGTAAATTTTTTAAAAGATGTTGAGTTTTCCCTAATTAATTTGTCACTTAAAAGACATTAGGTAGGCATGTTATATATCAATGGAAAGGTAATTTTGTCTATTTTTCAAAACTGTATATAATTTTTGAAAATTAAAAAATTCGCGGAATACTTTTTTTTTAAAAAATTAAAAAATGTTTTTTATTCAGTTCAATTATAATTTCGCGGAATACTTAAAAAAAAAAAAAAATAAAAAATGTTTTTTATTCAGTTTTTGCGAAGATACAAATTTTTCAAATTGCAATAAAAATTTTATTTATGAATATTTTTTGATGAAATTTTACAGTTAGGTAGATTTTTTTACTCAAAATCCAAAATTAAATAAAAATTTCGAATTTTCTTATTAGAAATCCCGGAATTCCCAAGAAAGTTTTAAAAATCCCAAAAATGGGATTTTTTGGTTTTTTGCCTATTATATCCATACCAGGGGCGGGGTTATCGAAACCCGTTACAAAATGATTAAGAACATATTGGGTCATATAAAACAGGTCACTATAATTTGATATCGACTATGCGATTTGAGAATTTTTGCTCAAAATTGAATTTTCAATAAAAAATAGGGTTTTTTTTGGATGGACCTGGTCCCCTCGGTATCAAAAATTTTTAGGTTTTGTTTCATTTATCGTATTTTATGTAAAGTCAGCTTTCCAAAAAGTATAAATTCTATATACATCTTCTTAGAAACTTTTTAGATAACTTAAAAAGAAAAAGATACTTTTTTCTCAAAAAAATGACAAAAAATCGCCTTTTTTTAATTTTTTAAATTAAAATGCCTATAACTTTGGACTCAGTCATGATTTTTACATAATTCTTTCACAGCTTGATATATAAACTTGTTGTTAAGCGAATAAAAAAAATGCGAAAATCGGGAATATTTGGACCCGCTATTATCAAAAAACTTAAGTAAGGACGGTAAAAATTTTAAAATTTTAATTTTCAAATGTGAATATCTCCTAAACTATAAGAGATAATTTACTGCTACGACGACATTTTTTATAGTGCTCGATGAGGAGATTCTATGTACGAAATTTTTAAATCGGAACTCAAATGAAGAAATAGGATCGTTTTAAAAATTTAACATAGCCGAGGTGTCCTAATTTGAGGACCCCCCGCCGGGCCCCTGGTTGGCCTATAAGGTCCAAATTCAAAACCTAAACTCGACAACACCTCCTCTTTGTGCATACCAAATTTCATTAAAATCGGATTAACCGTTTAGAAGTTACCGAATTATTTCCCTCTTTTTTTTTTCCTATACCACTGTGCGGCGTGCTTTGCTACCCCTGTCGATATAAAATAAAAAATATACAAAATATATTGAAATACATTTTTTGTTTAGAAAAATTTTATTAATGTTTGTTTGTCACTATACAAATTTTGTATGGGAGGTATATGAAAATATGGACCGATTCCGCCGGAATCAAGTTTTCATATGGATACAATTGTGTGCTGATTTTTATGAAATTATATCGCATAGTTTTTGTGAAAATTGTATTAGAATGTGTTAAAAAATCTTAATTTATTTGGAGTTTTTTAAATTTTGATTCATAACTCTTTCCGATGTAAACCGACTTTGCTTATTTTCAGTACCAAACTGCCTAAGACGATAGTGAATCTTTTGGCCGAATTTCATTAATTTATTTAGCATCGTTTTTACGTGAGCGTGTTTTACGCAGACAGACAGACGAACGGACGGACATATCTAAATCGACTCAGAATTTGATAAGGACCCGGAATATATATACTTTGTTGGGTCTCAGATGAATATTTCTTGGTGTTACGCACGGAATGGTGGTGGAGGGTATAAAAAACTTCCTTTATGATTTTTGAAAATCCTAGCTCTTATAGTTTCCCAGATATACGAATTTTTGCATTTAATTTATGGAAGGTGCCAAGCCCCTATTGAATGACGGAGTTCTTCGTGCAAAATTGAGGATTCTAGCTCTAATAGCTTTCCAGATACACGAATTTTTGTACTTAATTCATATGTGAGCTACCAAGACTGCCTAAAAGTTGATAGTCCGCCCATTTTTGTCCTAAACATTCAATTTGATACTAAAGTTCCTCCGGAAAAAATGAGGACTCTAGCTGTTATATTTTCTCAGATATACTAATTTAAGATGCCACGACCACTGTATGTAGGCTGTTAATTTCATGTTGTCCATACAAAATGTGAGGACTCTAGCTCCCCCAATTTCTGAGATAAGCGACTCTTAATGCTTTAAATTTTGAACTAAAAAGTACCATATAGTTCCTTCCAGACGTATAGGAAGACACTATGAAAATTAATCGCTCCAGCCGTTTAGCTGTCTATAAAGGCAAAAACAAACAAAAAAATAATAAATAAACGTATAAACACACATTCATTTTTATACATATAGATCCAAATAGGAGGTACCAAAACCCCCTTATTAAAGTCCACCCTTTTTCTCATAAATATTCGCGTGGATGTTAAAGGTCCTTGTGAAAAATTAAAATTAAGATTCTATCTCCAATAGTTTCCCAGATCAACGACGGGGGAGGTACCATTTTTTGTCCTAAACATTCAATTTGATACTAAAGTTCCTCCGAAAAAAATGAGGACTCTAGTTGTTATATTTTCTCAGATATACTAATTTAAGATTTTCTTTATATGGGAGGTCCCACTACACAGAAAAAATTAATACATAACTTGAATGAATTTTGTAATAAATTGAATAAATCGAACATGACTTTTTTTCCCCAAACCATTTTCATTCAGAATATTAAAAGTTCATAAAATGTATGAATTTGTACATTAAAGAGTTTTTTTTTTGTTTTTTTGCTCATTTTTTGGATTTTCAAAAAAAAGTTGGAATAAATATCCGCGTTACCTAATAATATCTTCCATTTTTTAGAAAATAATCACATGTTAGCGAATTTTTATGATAAATAAATAAAAATGTTGGAAAACAAAATATGAAATAAAAAAACATCAGCATATAGCTAAGCATCCATTCTTCAGAAAATGCTGTATGTTACGCGCGTATTTGATTGTTTTCAATCTAAAAATCATAAAGAAATAAAAAATTTTCCAAAGAAAATTTCAAACATTTTTTAACAAACAGAAAAATATAAAGAAAATTTTTAATATTTTAAGTCAAGGCTTCTAGATTATGTTTAAAAATATAAAAATGAAAAAATTCATACAATTTAGGAACTTATTCTTAAATATTATTAACTTTAGTCAATGAAAGCAGTTCATAATATTTATGCTGGAACTTTTTTCTGTGTATAGCTAGGCTGCGTTCATATGGATGTGAAAGTTTTGCATACAAAATTTGAGGACTGTAGCTCTTGCAGTTTTTAAGATATGCGACTTTTAATACTTATTTTGTATTTGGGCATAGTCACGTCGCCCACTTAAAATATTGAAGTAAAAAGTAGCCTATAATTCCTTTGAGACATACAGGAAGAGACTGTGAAAATTTCAGAAAAATCGGTTCAGCCGTTTAGCTGTCTATAAAGTCCAAACAAACAAAAATACATACATACACACATTAATTTTTATATATATAGATGGGGATGCTACGCCCCCTATTGCTAGTCCTCCAATTTTTCAACCAAAGAAGCTTATGGATGTCAAAATTGTCCATAAAAAATTTGAGGACTCTAGTTGTACCATGTTCCGAAATATTCGAATTTTAAAGGAGTGGGCGTGGCACCCCTCCCACTTGCAATTTCAAAATAAAAAGTAGCCTGTAGTTCCTTCCAGATACAGGGGAACATACAATGAAATTTTCAAGAAGATCGCTTCAGTGGTTTAGCCTCCTATAAGGTACAAACAAACAATCAAACAAACAAACATACATTGATTTTTATACCCTACATCACTTTAGTGGGAGGGTATAAAAATATTGGTCCTATACCCACCTTAAAGTATACCAATCGGCTTAGAATCATTTTCTGAGTCGATTTAGCTATGAAGATAATTCAATGAAATTTGGTACATGATCTTCTATTGTCCCAGGGACGAAGCCTATTGAAAATGGTTACGATCGGTCCATTATTTCACCTAGCACCCATACAACTGAACCCCTGAATAGGGCTTGTAAACCTTGTAATCAAACTACAGGTCGCAATTTTGAAGATAATTCAATGAAATTTGGCACACGATCTTCTACCGGAGACGAAGCCTGTTGAAAATGGTTAACATCGGTGCATTATTTCACCTAGCCCCCATACAACTGAACCGGATGAATAGGGCTTTCAAGTTCATTATTATGTTTAATATACTCGTATCTCGACAAACTGCTGCAAAACCAAGTTCTATACTACCCTTGATGACCCTCATGAATTTTATAATTATAGGGTCTCATTTGACCATAGCCCCTATTCAAAGCCCCCTTCAAAATTCGACTTAAATGTCCACAATTTTATTCAACAATAAATGGCTTAAGTATATCTGAGGCAAGGTACAACTCAACTTAAATGCTTTATTATAAAAACTAAATCACATTTTTTTGTAACAGGTGTAGGGTATTATATGGTCGGCCTCGCCCGACTATAATTTCTTACTTGCTTTATATATAGAAGATAGATAGTTCACATCAATCAAGTTATGAAAATAAATTCCAGAATAATTAAATGTTTAAAAAATTTCACTTTGATAGCCACATGTAGTGCTTAATGTAATGGCACCTTTCTGACGAAATGTAATGCTGAAAGTGTCCGTTTTTATTTAATGAAGCAGAAAATGCAAAAATTCGTAAAAAAATTACATGTTATTCATAAAAACAATTAGAGGATTGAAAATCGTTAAAATCGATCCATTATTTCACCTAGTCCCCATACAACACAACCCCCTCAAAAATGGCTTCTGAGCTCATAATTATGTTAAATATACCTGTATATCGATAAAAAGCGGCAAAACTAAGTTTTATACAAGTCTTGATGACCTCGCCAAATTTCATAAAGATTGGGCCTCATTTGACCCTAGCTCCCATACAAAGTCCCCTTCAGATAATTACTTGAATGCCCAAAATTAACTTATAAACACAAATATGATATTACACAAATAAATATTAAATAAATGTTATATAAATACTTTCACAAAACTTTATCGGGTTTGGTCCATATTTGCCCCTAGCCCCCTAATAAAGCCTCTTTTAGAAAATTAGTTTTTCATCCATAAATTGTTTAAATGTATCGGAACAAGGTAATATTGAAGATAAATGCTTTATTATGAAAAATAAATCACATTTAATATCCATAACTGGTGTAAGGTATCATATGGTCGCACATACATACATTCATACGTACATATAAAAGTATGCATTTTAATAATATAATTTGTATTTATATTAACAATAGCATCAAAAAAATCTTTTTTTGTTTTTAATGCACACAATAGTTAAAGCACACTTTAGCCTTAAAAACAATTAATAAAATTGTCATATTCATAAATAACTAATTAACCTATATTAACTATTGTGCTCTTTTATGTTTAACTTGGCAGCACTGTACAATTTGGCTATCATTTTATGTGTTGGCGTTGCGCTCAATAAAAATAAAATATTCGTTGATTCAGGTTTATTAATTTCATATTTTATTTTATAATAGATTTTTGACAATAAAAACGAACTTTTAAGAAAAATAAATATGTAAATGGCTATAATTAATTTTTATTTAGTTCAGATGTATAAATATAACATATAATTTTTAATTATTATTAAAAGTATCCGAATAACGGATATTTTGCGACAAAATTAACATCACTATTGAACATTTTCTTTTTTTACTTATTTTCCTTGAATTTTTGATAAATTTTTGCAAAAATTTATAAATTTCTTTTATATTTGACTAATTTTAATGCCGGCGAATATATTTTGCATTCTTATAATACTAATCAATATAATTTACATGATTAACACTGTTGCCAATTTAGCTATTTTCTCGTCAAATCTAGCGATTTTTAATCCCATTTTGCGGGGGAAAATATGATTTAGCTATTAGCGGGAAATCAAGCGATTTTTCTTTAGATTTTAAGGCATTTTTTATTAATTTATATTTTGATAATATCGCTTAAAAGTTGCTACGAATGACGATATTTACATATATGTATGTATATAAAAATATGCATTCAATGTAAATTATTTGAGTTTTAGCTGTGTGTATTATACTTATTTTGAATGTTCTGAAGAACATAATTAGGAGCAAATATTTGTGCGTACAGGTAAAGTTATACGAAAAACTTTAAAAGGGGTATATTTTGTTGTACGAATATTTAGTTATCCTAGTCTTTTAGTAAATGAGTGATATAATAATAAAATCTACCATAATTCTAAAAATTAGTGAACATTGGAAATAAGTGCCGAAAGGATCGATCCATAAAGTCCTAAAAATTTACAACATTTCTAAGGCGTATAGGGCCGCATATCGATATTGCAGATAAACTTCCCACAAAAGGAGTGTATAATAATCTTGTGTGCCCCGGTAGGCTAGTTGGTAGTGTGCTAGCCTGTAGGTCGGGGGGTTGTGGGTTCGATTCCTAGCAGAGATCCTGGTCTGCTACACTACAACGGTCGTATGGTTATCGTCACCCTGCTCGGTAAATTAGGTTAGAATATAATTTGTAATTGTATTGTAATGGAAAAATAAATAATACTCTTATGCCGAAAATAAAGGATCGATCCATAAAGGCCAGCATTTCGAAATTCAATTTATATTTACAACATTTCTAAAGCAATCTGTATAGGGTCGCATATCGAAATTATCCTCAACTTGACATTTTTCCTAACCCAAAGTGAAAATATTTAACATAAAAAAAAGATTCTCTTATGTGTTTGTTATAAGATGTGTTTGTATCACTATCCCATTCCTACGTATGTATATAGATTTTAGCGACAAATCGCTGACTTTTTAGAATAATATAAAAAATCTGAAAAATTTAGCTTTTTTTTAGCTATTTCTTTTCAGAATCATATAATAAATATTATTTTGACGATTTATCGCTAAATTTTTCGAAATGTCTTGAATTTAGCTATTTTCTAGCTATTTTTCAGTCGACTTTAGCGATATTTTTGGGAAAAAAGTTGGCAACAGTGATGATTAAATACTTTATGGCATTATATTTAATCAACAAACTTTGAAAAAGGCGAATCAAATGATATTGTTCATCATTTGGTTGACAGACGGGCATTTCCAAATTGCCTAAAAACTGAAATACTGTCAAATATTCAGGTATTAATGCAATAATGCTTAGATTTGAGTACAAATTTGTAATCGTTAAAATTATAAATTTTAGATTTTATTTTAAAAGAAACCATAATTAGTTTTCGCTATCAATCTAAAATTACCGAAAAAGCTTCATCTGAGGAAAAATTGGTTAAAAATCAACTTATTGTTGGCTTAAAGAAGGGTCGAGCCTACAATAAAATTCTTATATTTGTCAATGGTTTATTGAAGGTGTTTTAAGCTATGTATTTGACGTTTATGAATTCGATTTTCCTGAATTTTGTCTCAAATTGTTTAATAAACCAAAAATAAATTTTTATAAATACAGCCGTATATGTGTACCTTTGGAAATCTAAACACATATGTATGTAAATAAGAAACCATAAATTTAAAATACATACTGTGTATGTATATTTTATACCTAACTAGCTATACCCAGTGTGCTTTGCTACTCTAAAATCAATGTATATAAAAAACACTTTACAATTTTGGTGATTCTAAATGTAATAGTTTTCCAGATATACATTTTTTACATTTTGGGGATGTAACGCAAATTTTTTTCCAAACGTTAATTTAGATTTTAATGTAACCTATGAAAAAATTAAATAATATAATAGTTTCCCATATGTACGAAATTTTGTATTTAATTCATATGAGAGATCCCAAGATCCCATTGATAATTCGCCCATTTTTCTCTAAATGTTCACATAAATGTCGAAGTTTTTCATGTAAAATTTTCTAGTTCTTATATTTTTTCAGATATATGAATTTTTTATTTAATTCATATGGGAGGTACCAATTTGCAAGTCTGCCAATATATCACCCAAATGTTCACATTGACTTCTAAGGATTTTTGCTCTAATAGTTCCCCAGACATACGACTTTTTCTACCTATTTCATATGGGAGGTTCCAACCCCCTTAATGATAGTCCGCACATTTTCCCCAAAATGTTAAAAAAAATTTAAATTTCATCGTGCAAAATTTGAAGATTTTAGGTCTATTAGTTTCTCAGACAAACGACAACGCCAATTTATTTACATGGATGTTAAAGTTGTTCTTGCAAAATTTGAGGATTTTAGCTCTAATAGTTTTTCAAATATACGAATTTTACTATTTACTTCATATGGGGGGTTCCAAGTCCCCCTGATAAAAGTCCGCCCTTTTTCCCCAAAATGTTCAGAAGAATATTAAAGTTTTTCTTGGAAAATTTTATATTATTTTTATATAATATTTAGTAGAATGAAGTGTTTTTTATTTTTGTGTTTTTACATGTTCATTGATAAATTGAAATCATAAATAAATTATGTATAATTTATTTATGATTTCAGTTTATCAATGTAAAATGTAAACACCAAAATAAGAAATACTTCATTCTACTAAGCTAAACAAAAAGCGCACACAACAACAAAATCTTACAAAACAAACAAATCATCAAGTCTTTTCAGCCATACTATCCAGTCAAATTACGCTACTATCCACTTTTTATTACCTTCATATTAAGATAACGAAACCAAAAACTAAACAATACACAAGCAGCATACTCAAAAATGTTTGCACTGTTCAGTCGTCGTGCTCAGTTCAGTTGACTTGTAAAAATTAAACATGGCCACTATTTGTGCGTCTGGCTGCTGAACAAAACAAAACTTGGTGCTAGTTATTTCAGCAGTGTGTTAGAACAGTTGACTGTTTTCAGTTAGCGAATGTTTGAAATATAATTACTTGAACTTTTTTAAAATTTAAACCCTGATAGTTTATCCTAATTGTACTCAACACTAACACATAAAAGGTTAGGTTGATAGGAGGATGTATCTACATCAAATCTGAAGAAATACACCTAGGCCACTATCGGGCATGTTGTGCGCTTCTTTTCATGGAAAATGTTTGTTGGTAAAAAGAAAAACCTTATATAGTATTCACTAAATGTATTATCGTCCGATGTTCAGAAACTCAGTTTCCTGGACGTAATCCCTAAGAATTTTACAATCAGTGTTCGTGAGGGATATTATATCCGGAATAATATCACTCCCAAGATATTTGGATCTAATTTTTGTGAAAGCCTGACAATGGCAAAGAAAGTGCTCCAAAGTTTCACTGTCCTCTCTACATGCTCTACATTCGCACGTCCAATTTTGTATAGGTGTGCCCGTAATCCTGTGTGTCCACTCAGAATACGTACCATCATACTAACCTCAGGCTTGTTTATTTTGTGGACGCTTCTCGTCCTGCTCTCGTTAGGGTTACCCCATAGAATCTTTGTGGTTCTACCCACGGTTTCATTATTCAAAGAGGCCTTATGGATTTCTCTCACCCAATTCTGCCCTAGTTTTGCGTTCGTCGTGCTCCCTTCCCTTTAAAGCTATTACATTCGCTCTTTCATTGCCGACTACTCCCGAGTGGCCTGGTATCCATATGATGTGAACCTTACCTCTGGGAGAGAGTTTTAGATTTAACTTTATCACCTGATATCACCTTAATTGCCTTCTGGCTGTCTAGCTGTGGGCGCCATATGGTATATTTCTGTTTCTGGGTCTTCAATATAAAAACCTGGGCCCTTTTCTAAAACTGGCGCTGTAGCCGCAGGGTTTACCTTTTTTTATTTTTTGAAACAGTTTACCAACACCTGTAAATTTTAATTTTTTTCATATGTAAGTATATAAACATATGTATGTAATTACTTACTTCCAAATCCAACCTTCTTTACTATTATTTTTGCATAATTTTAATGTGTGGTTAGGAAGGGGATTATAAGTGCCCCGTTTAATCCCCTTCCTTAGGTATTAAGCCCCATTCCATTAAATGTTTGACCATTTCAGATGGAACAGTACCATCTTCCTGGCAATTAAACATTTTAAATAAAGTTATTAATTGGTTGATTTCCATTTTTTAATTTTACAAACTTGTTGATTGCTTTGTATTTTTTATTTGTTATTGTAAAAAGTAACGGTAAACTATGGATTACCTTTTATATAAATGTCAAACTAAATATATGTTTAGTAAGCTTAAAACAGGGTTGGACATTTAAATAGCATAAAATAGCCGGCCTACGGCCGGGCGCAAGGATTTTCTCCTGTATGGTATGTCCAACACCGGCTTCGCTTAGTAAAGATATCCTGAATAACCGGCCTACGGCCGGGCGCAATGCTTTTCTCCTCTATGGTATGTCCAAAACCGGCTTCGCTTAATAAAGATTTTCTAAATAGCGCGCAAGAATTTTCTCATCTATGGTATGTCCAACACCAGCTTCGCTTAATAAAGATTAGTATACATACGTTTTTTTTAATAGCAAAATCATAATTAAACAAGTAAGAAATTATAGTCGGGCGAGGCCGACCATATAATACCCTACACCTGTTACAAAAAAATGTGATTTAGTTTTCATAATAAAGCATTTAAGTTGAATTGTACCATGCCTCAGCTATACTTAGGCCATTTATTGTTGAATAAAATTGTGGACATTTAAGTAGAATTTTGAAGGAGGCTATGGTCAAATGAGACCCTATAATTAAAAAATCTATGAGGGTCATTAAGGCTAGTATAAAACTTGGTTTTGCAGCTTTTTGTCGAGATACGAGTATATTAAACATAATTATGAACTTCAAAGCCCTATTCGTGCGGTTCAGTTGTATGGGGGCTAGGTGAAATAATGGACCGATGTTAACCATTTCCAACAGGCTTCGTCTGCGGTAGCTGTTACAAAAAAATGTGATTTAGTTTTCATAATAAAACATTTATGTTGAATTGTTCCTTGCCTCAGATATATGTATGTACTTTATTGTTGAATAAAATTGTGGACATTTAAATCGAATTTTGAAGGGGGCTTTGAATAGAGGCTATGGTCAAATGAGACCCTATAATTAAAAAATGCATGAGGGTCATCAAGGCTAGTATAAAACTTGGTTTTGCAGCTTTTTGTCGAGATACGAGTATATTAAACATAATTATTAACTTAAGAGACTTCGTCTCTGGTATCATGGAAGATCGTGTGCCAAATTTCATTGAATTATCTTCAAAATTGCGCCCTGTAGTTTGATTACAAGGTTTACAAGCCCTATTCGGGGGTTCAGTTATATGGGGGCTAGGTGAAATAATGGACCGATCGTAACCATTTTCAATAGGCTTCGTCCCTAGGACAATAGAAGATTATGTACCAAATTTCATTGAATTATCTTCAAAATTGCGACCTGTAGTTTGATTACAAGGTTTACATGGATGGACTGACAGACGGACGGACATAGCTAAATCGACTCAGAAAATGATTCTAAGCCGATTGGTATACTTTAATGTGGGTATAGGACCAATATTATTGTGCGTTACAAACATCAGCACAAACCCAATATACCCTCCCCACTAAAGTGGTGTAGGCTATAATTATTAATATCTCAGGAACTATAATACTTATAAAAACATATTATACCTTAATAAGAAGCCCAATATTGAGAATTAAACAATCTAATTTATATACTGACCTATAAAGGCATTTTCCCCGATTTTTTAGATAAACCTAAAAAACACAGGGTCAAAAATTATGTTTCCCAAAATTTACCTATAATGTTGCTAATATTTATTGTTATTTTATTTAGTTTGTTTTGTTTAAATTATTTATTTGTTCTTTATTTGATTTATTTGTTTTATTTAATTTCTTTTATTTGTCCCTTTAAATTTGTTTTATTTCTTTAATTTGATTTATATTTATTGAGCCACCTTAATGTTGTTTATAATTGTATGATCATTGTTGTTATTATTTTGTTCATATGACCGTTAGGATTTTTATATTGTTCTTTTTATTCCCTTTTGTTCTTATTTGTTTACGAACTAAACGCACTTTGTCCCTAAATTCTACTGCAGTATTTTCGTTAAGTTTTTTGTTTGTTTGGAATGTAACAGTTAGTAAATATACATAACAGAAAGAAATTTGTAGGCTCAGTATTTACTGGCTTTAATATTAAAGTTTAGTTTGTTGGGGACAAAGACTGCGGTAAGTGGTTCATATTTATATAAATATTATTTTTGTAATAATTTAAATTTTTTATTAGAAATAAACGTTTACACCCTTGCATCATAATTTTAAAACAAATTTGTGGTTCTTTTTGGGTGTTTGTTAAACTTGCTGTCCTCAACATAAGGCTCAAGTCGCAGCCAGCGACAAATTTTATTTCGCAATCTTTGGTGCGATTGTGGTTCCTTGCCTGCCGGAACAAATTTTATTGGATTTAAATGTTTTTTTGTGGTTCCTTGCCCGCCGGAACATTAATACGTTTTTGTGTAATTTTATGTAAGCGGTTCCTTGCCTGCCGGAACAAATGTTATTGGATTCTTCCTTGTTTTTTGTTGTTCCTAGCCTGCCGGAACATTAATAAACCTTTGTGAAATTTAATTAAGTGGTTCCTTGCCTGCCGGAAAAAATTTTATTTGTACTTTTGTGTCAATTTATGGTTCCTTGTCCGTCGGAACAAATTTCAATTGGAATAATTTTGTGGTTCCTTGCCTGCTGGAACATTAAGAAGTTTTGTGTGAATTTATTTATTTTTTTCCTTGCCTGCCGGAACATAAAATAAATTTGAAAAGAGCTCAAGTGGTTCCTGTCTGCCGGGACAAATAATAAATTTATTTAAAATAATTTTGGTGAACAATTTGCCGTTTAAATTTTTGGTGTGAAATTTTTTGTGGTTTTTTGAGAAACCTTTTGTGTATTTGTGGTTCATCATGCAACGCTCCCCTGCAAGAAAAAGTCAGCGCTTACAGACAACAATGAATCAGCCTACTAGTGGTTCCTCGTCTGCCGGAACAAAAGTTGGTTCCCAACAAATGACTGCTTCTGCCGCTGAAGTCTCTGCCCTGCCTGCCAGTTCCCTTGCCGCTGGAACATCATCGACTCCCACTGCCGCTGGAGTGCCTCCACCAAACGTAAGTACCAGTGTCGCCTATTCAACCCAACCATCTTAAGTTGCTCCTTCTATTGCCGAGGTGCCTGCAAGTTCCATCGTTGCCGGAACGACGAGTACCGTAGCCACCACAGTTGCCGCCGGTGTTCAACCTAACCAACAAAATTTTTTGAGCTCTGCTGTTCAGCCGCCGTTGCCCCAGTCGAGCTACAACAACAATTTAGAAGTTCTCCAAACCCAGATAAATGTTCTCCAGGCCCAGTTGTTAAATGCCCAGCGTGCTTTGTCCATCGCCATGAATGAAGGGCGATGCACGGGAATGTGTGAAGTCGTTGCTGATCCATCCAGATAATGTGAGTATGGTTATGGAACAATTGTGTTTTCAATATGGTCGGCCCGAAATGCTCAGCCGTTGTCAGCTGCAACAAGTTAAAGAAATTTCGCCCATTAGTGAAAGTGCTATCGACAAACTTGTGCCTCTTGCTGTTAAAGTGCAGAATCTAGCCGCCTTTTTGGAAACTGCCAATGGACAACAGCATTTAGCAAATCCTACACTGATGGAAGAGCTGGTCGGGAAAATTCCTATGAGTAAACGGATGGAGTGGGCCCGCTACGCCTCAACTATAAAGCCATATCCTACAGTTTTGGATTTAAGTAGGTGGCTCAAAGGTGTCGCTGATTTGGTAAGAATGGTGCAAAGTTCTAGTGGAAATCGTCAAAATAATGAACCAAAAAGAAAAGTTGTCCTCCATGTCGCTGATAGTCAACATAAACAAGAATGCCCTCTGTGCCAGGCAAATCATAAAATATTTGATTGTAAAAAATTTGGTTCATTGAGTGTGCCTAATCGTTGGAGTGAAGTTAAGAAATTGAGGTTATGTTTTTCGTGTCTCGGTAGTGGACATTCAAGCCGATTTTGTCGTTATCGTAAGACGTGTCCCGTTGATGGTTGCCTAAGAAAACATAACAAATTATTGCATGATGTCAAAATTAATAATACGGTTTCATCTGAGACTCCTGGTCCAAGTGGTTTATCGAATGGAAATGAGTCTGTGCTTAGTTGTGTGTCCAAAGCTACAGATAAAAGTGTGTTGTTATTTCGAGTGGTGCCAATTGTGCTTTATGGTCCTAGTAACAAAGTCGAAACATATGCGTTGTTGGATGAAGGTTCTTCGGTTACTATGGTGGACAGCTCCTTGGTGAAGCAACTGGGTCTTCAGGGCAACAAAGCAGATTAAATCTACACTGGTATGCTGGTAAGGCGTCACAAGAAATGGCGACTGTGGTTCATTTGTAAGTAAGTGGAATTGGTAGGCAGAGGAAATATGCGTTAAATAATGTTTATGGAGTTTCAAATTTAAAATTACCGGCCCAAAGTTTAAATATGGATTTAAGTGCTCATCCTGGTTTGCCCATTAAATTATACGACGACGTAGTCCCTAAAGTGCTTATTGGATTGGATCATTGCCATCTGGGGCTTCCCGATGAAATTGTGCCTCTGGAAGAAAATGGTCCATATGCTGCCAATACTCCTTTAGGATGGGTCGTATTTGGTAAAATGAGGGGTAAGTCCTCCAATTCCCATTTGTGTTTGTTGTCGGTTCAGCCTGAGCAAAGACTCCATGATTTGGTGGCAAATTATTTCGAAACGGTTGGTGTTTGATGCTGCCGCATCCGTTGAAGGTGTTTCTCTCAATTCAAACCTGCTTAAAGGCCCCCAGCAATGTAAGCCGTTGCCATCTGTTTTGTTCAATTTTCGTGTTGGTGCTGTAGCAGTGTGCGAGGACATAAAAGAAATGTTTCACCAGGTACTTGTGGCTCCTGAAGATAGATGTTCCCAAAGGTTCCTTTGGCGTGAAGATAATAGAGAACCACCCGATTGCTATGAAATGTTTGTTATGACTTTTGGTGCTGCTTGTTCGCCTTGTGTGGCTCATTATGTTAAAGAAACAAATGCTCTGTGTTATCGTGATCAATATCCTCGTGCAGTGAAGTCTATCTTGGATCATCATTATGTGGATGACTTTGTGGATAGTTTTCCTAGCTCTGCAAGGGCCATTGAAATTTCGCAACAAGTACGCAACATCCATAAAGCAGCTGGGTTTGAACTACGTAACTTTCATCTAACTCTTCGGAGGTAATTGTGGCTCTTAAAGGTACTGTGGAGAAACCGGTGAATTTTCAGCGATTTTAATGAGCTAAAAACGGAAAAGGTACTTGGTATGTATTGGCAACCAAAAGATGATACTTTCAGGTTCAATTTAAAGTTCCACAATGTGAATGCTGGTGTTATGGAAGGTGTAAGGTCTCCAACTAAAAGAGAGCTGTTGAGTGTGGTTATGTCCGTTTTCGACCCACTTGGGTTTTTGAGCCACTATATGATAACCGCAAAGTTGTTGATGCGAGAAGTTTGAAGACATAGCATTGGTTGGGATGAAGCACTGCCCGGTGAAATTGTTGATGTGTGGAATAATTGGCGCCAAGGTCTTCAAAATGTTGAAAAGGTCAAAGTACCTCTTTGTTATTTTGGAAATGGTGTTCCTTACCACCTGGAACTACATGTTTTTGTCGACGCCAGTGAAGACGCATTTGGAGCCGTGTCATACTGGAGGTCAGTAAATGCCCATAATAAAATTGAAGTGTCTCTTGTGGCTGCCAAATCTAGATGTGCCCCTTTGAAGATTATGAGTATTCCTCGGCTCGAACTACAGGCTGCTGTTTTGGGTACTCGGTTAATGGTTAAAATTTTGAAGGAACATTTCGTTAAGGTATCAAGGATTATTTGTTGGAGTGATTCTACAGCTGTAATAAATTGGATTGGCTCAGAAAGTCGTCGTTACAAACCTTTTGTTGCCCACAGAATAACGGAGATACTTGAATCTACTAGCCCTGCAGATTGGAGATGGCTGCCAACAAATCTAAATGTTGCGGATGAAACTACAAGAATGAAAAGCCAAGTTGATTTTTCTAACGATTCCCGGTGGTTTAATGGTCCAACATTTTTATATGACAGTGAAGATGAATGGCCTAAAAAGGTAAATGTAGCCCAAAATATAGGAGATGTAGAAGAACTTCGTCCAAAATTTGCTCTATTGGTAAATATTGATGCAGTTATTAATTATACAAGATTTTCGTCCTATTTGAAATTAAAACGTACAGTGGCTTGGGTGTTACGTTTTATAAACCGCTGCAGAAAGGAGATTGGTCCTGGTGAGGAAAATGGTTTAACTGCAGACGAGTTAAAAAATGCTGAAATATTGCTCTGCCGTCAAGCTCAACGAGAGCATTTTTGCCAAGAAATTGAAATAATTGAAAATGAAGGTAGTTTGCCCAAAAGTAGTGAATTGTACGCCCTGTGCCCTTATATGGATGAAAATTCATTACTTCGTGTCTATGGTCGTGTTGATGCTGCTAGCTGGTTACCATTGGATATAAGGCGTCCAATTATATTACCGTCGTTCCATCCTGTTACCGAGTTGTTTGTGGCCCATGTACACGAAAAGATGAAACACCAAAATTTTGAATCCTCAATATGTGAAATTAGAAGATCATTTTGGATTCCTCGCCTTAGAAAAATTTTGCGTAAGCGTGTTTCTAATTGTTTTATTTGCAGATTTCGTCGTACATTGCCGGTGCCACCACTTATGGGTTCTTTGCCAAAGGACAGGTTGACTCCATATATTCGTCCGTTTTCCTACACTGGTTTGGATTACATTGGCCCACTGACTATTACGATTGGTCGTCGTCATGAAAAACGCTGGGTGGCTTTATTTAAATGCCTAACCATCAGAGCCATCCATTTAGAAGTCGCTTTCGATTTGTCCACCGATGCGTGTATTCTTGCCATACGCAATTTTATAAATCGACGTGGCCTTCCAACAAGACGCAGGAGCGACAATGGCACAAATTTTGTTGGTGCCGACCAAGTTGCCAAGCGGTTCAGTGAAGTATTTGATGTGGCTCGTATTCAAGATGAATGCTATACGAAGGGTATAGACTGGCAGTTCAATTGTCCCCACAATCCTGCGGAAGGTGGTATATGGGAACGTATGGTCCAGTGTGTCAAACGTGTCTTGCAGTCAACTTTAAAAGAATCGGCCCCCGGGAACATACGTTGCAAAGTTTCGTTATTGAAGCGGAAAATATTGTGAATTCTTGTCCCTTAACGCACTTGCCCTTGAGCCATGAAGATGAGGAACCACTAACGCCGAATCATTTTTTGCTGGGTTGCCCTAATACATCGCAAACTCCTGCTGGGGAAATAAATGTTCAACCAATGGTCCTGAGAAAGCAGTGGCGCATTTCCCGTCAGTTACGCGATCACTTCTGGAAGCGGTGGATAAGAGAATATTTACCCACGATGACTAGACGTTCCACGTGGTGTCAACGTACGAAGCCCATTGCTGTTGGTGATTTGGTCCTAATTTGTGATCCAGTCGTGTCTCGTAGAGATTGGAAGCGTGGTAAAGTTGAAGAGGTGTTTAAAGGGAGAGATGGTGTTATTCGTCGTGCTAATATTCGCTATCCTTGATTTGGAATAGTGAATCGTAGCCGATCGACGGGGGTGGGGATGTCACCCAATGGCTCATGCAGGAGCTAATATTTATTGTTATTTTATTTAGTTTGTTTTGTTTAAATTATTTATTTGTTCTTTATTTGATTTATTTGTTTTATTTAATTTCTTTTATTTGTCCCTTTAAATTTGTTTTATTTCTTTAATTTGATTTATATTTATTGAGCCACCTTAATGTTGTTTATAATTGTATGATCATTGTTGTTATTATTTTGTTCATATGACCGTTAGGATTTTTATATTGTTCTTTTTATTCCCTTTTGTTCTTATTTGTTTACGAACTAAACGCACTTTGTCCCTAAATTCTACTGCAGTATTTTCGTTAAGTTTTTTGTTTGTTTGGAATGTAACAGTTAGTAAATATACATAACAGAAAGAAATTTGTAGGCTCAGTATTTACTGGCTTTAATATTAAAGTTTAGTTTGTTGGGGACAAAGACTGCGGTAAGTGGTTCATATTTATATAAATATTATTTTTGTAATAATTTAAATTTTTTATTAGAAATAAACGTTTACACCCTTGCATCATAATTTTAAAACAAATTTGTGGTTCTTTTTGGGTGTTTGTTAAACTCGCTGTCCTCAACATAAGGCTCAAGTCGCAGCCAGCGACACATATCATTGGAAAGGTCTTTGAAATACCTTTAATTTGATATATATATCCAAACAAATGTATATTTTTCGAGATATGGCCATACATATTTTGAAATTTAGAGGCCCGCCCACCCTAAAGTAGGCGTGTCCGACAAACATTTTTTACGTCATTTCACTCACAAACGAACTCTTTACGAGTGGTAAAATTGTCGACGTGATTTAATAAATATCACTAAAACCGACTTAAACCGCAACCAGGGCACTTGTGAACGTTTCTACTTTGGCGTCTATATCCTCTTTATTTCGACATTGAAAATTGTTTATATCCAACATGTACTCATTTTTTGCTCCCTACTGTATGTTGTAAATCCATAGTCACTAATTACAAATGCGAATACAGATTTTCAAAATTCAATGAACTAAGCTCAGGTGGCTGATCAAACATAACCAAAAATTAAATGTTTGTTTCTTAGCAGTATTTAAGATCAATAAAGTAAAAAACTGTTTGGGTAACGTATACCAGGACATAATACTAAGAAATCTTAATTAGATTTTAAAATATTAAAAATTACGGATCCAATATGACGGCCTTCAATTTGTGATTATTAAATGAAGCAATTTTAAGTAAACATATTTTTTGGGTTAATCTATATATACTGTACATATTAAAATTAATGTGTGTTTGTTTGTATGTTTGAACGTTATAGACTACTAAACGGCTGAACCAATTTTATTCAAATTTTCACAGCATATTCCTGTATGTCAGGAATAGGTAATAGGCTACTTTTTATTTTGAAATTCCAAGTAGGCGAGGAGCCTACTAACAGTTAGAGTCCTCAAATTTTGTCGGAGCATCTTTAGTGTCAATATAATTATTTAGGACAAAAAGTATTCGGACTAGCCTTTGGGTGGCGTGGCACCTCCCATATAAATTAAATACAAAAATACGTTTATCTTGCAAACTATTACAGTTAGAATCTTCAAATTTTGCACGAATAACTTCAACATCCATCTAAACTTTTTGGGTAATAAATTGGCGGACTACCCTTGAGGGGAGAGGCACCTCCCATATTAATTAATGACAGAAATTCGTTTATCTGGAAAACTAATGGAACTAAATTCTTAATATTCGTCTGAATATTTTGGAGGGAAAAAACGGACTTTCATCTGGGGGGTCTTGAAGTCCCTATATGAATCAAATAGAAAAATTCGTATATCTGAGAAACTATTAGAGCTAGAATCTTCAAATTTTACATGAAGAACTTTGAAATTCATGTGAACATTTAGAGCGTAACGGGCGGACATTCAATGGGTGGCTTGGAACAACGTATATGAATAAAATACAAAATTTCGTGCATCTTGGAAACTCTTATATTATACAAATTTTTTCTAGATAGATAGAAATTGACGAAAGATAGAAACTGGCGAACTTGCAATAATTTGCTTGACATCTCTCATATGTAACATATTATAAATCTGGAAAACTATTGTAGTAAGGATATTCAAAATCGTTAAGTGGGATTTTTATTTATACATATTCCTTTTAGGGTAGCAAAGCACACTGGGTATAGCTAGTGGAAATATTAAGGTGAATTTTAAATACTATATATTCTATCAATATTATTATAAAATATGCATTTTCTCAACTTTTTATTTTTCTTGGTACAAATTTGATTAGTTTGGAAGAATATATTTATATTTCCGGCATATTTTCAACAGATTATAAGGTTTTGGTCCAAAATCAATGTTATATGGTTAAACACGGCAATAAAATTTATCAAATTAGTATCATAATGAGCGATATCTCGAAAACAATTACACCGATTTGTGTTCAGCATGTCCAAATTAGTAAAAATACTTATTTTGCAACAGAAAATTATCCAAAATAATAGAGTTTGAAGCAATTTTTGGATGAGATAGAGAGTTTTGCATTCAGAATTTTTCTTTTTTTAACCCTTTCGGTACTTCTTTTTTGCTTTTTTAAAATATTTTTTTTTTAATTTTATATATACTTAAGCCCACTATATGAATAATCAAAAGTAATTTTTTAACATTTTGTTTGCAAAGGTGGTTTTTGAACATCATGCCACATGGCATAGAGTGTATTTAAGGGACAATCGGGCAGCTCTATTGAACTATGTTTCGGATCAAATCTATTTTTTAATTACTTAAGCAATGATTATTTACCAAATATATTACATAAAGTTAACAAATAAATAATTTTTTAATAAAATATATAAAGGTATAAAATGGTATATTTATTGCAAATTGTGAATCTCACGAGGAACGCTCGCTCTTTGTGACATAACAGGGTGTAGGGTGTCCATCAATAATATCTTTTTCATTTGTTTAAAAAAAAACTTCGAAGAAAAATATAGAATTATTAAAAAAATTTACCCATAAGTATTTTGCCTTAAAACGGGCTTCAAAACTGACTATGCCATATGGCATAGAAAAACCAAAAGGGCTAAGATAGAGAAATTTAAAAATTGCTGTAAAATTGCCAAGAAATAATTTTTTTCTTTGAAATTTATGTCACTGATGCGGGATAGTTTGCTGGATATTTTGCCATCAAAATCTTATTTTCATGAAAATGACATATAGAGACTATTGAATATAGTCCCTCGATATATTATTTTCGAAAAATAAATAATTTACATAAAAATATGAAATTTTGACTTTGATTAATAATTTTAAACTTTTTTTCCTCTCTACCTGAATTGGTTTTGGCCAAAAATTTGATTTCTGGCCCACAGTGCATTTATCGGATTTTTTGCCATTTTCACTCCATCATCCCTTGGAAACCATACAGTCCACCGAAGATTTATTATTTATATATGTATTTCAACTGTGAGCAAGTGATACAAAATTCCGTTGTTTCGTGAACACACACACATATCTTTTGTGATTTTTTAAATTGTTAAGCGTATTGTATCTGTGGATATTTGCACAAATTTTAACTTCAATTTATATTAAAAAATATGAATTTTTTTCTGATTTATTTTGTTATAAATTAGTGTTTTACATTTTCTTTTGTGCGTTTATTTGTTTACAGATTTACATCTGTAAATTCTAGCACCAAAATACATACATATACGGGGTATTCTTGTTCTTCCCTTGTATTGGGCACCCGACGGTCGGTCTGTTCTCTATTATCAAGTTATCATTTGTAGTCAATTCGTAGTTTAATATCAAGTGGGATTTTGTGGGATTGTCTCTTAAAGCTCTTTCAATAATAGGGATAATATCGAGTTAGTTAGTTAGTTAATTTGAAGGGAGGATGTATATACATCTAATCCGAAGATATACACCTAGGCCTCGATATCTATATCACAAATCATAGAATAAAAAGGGTATAAGCGGTATTTTTTTTTAAATTGGGGAGTTATACATATTGTAAATATAAGCCGAAATTTTCAAATATACCTTCTGAAGAACAAAAGAATACCAAAAAGTTACCTTTTATAGGTTCTCATGTACTCTTGGCTCTACAGGCTTCATTTCTTTTGTATAGGTTCAATATTATAGAAATTTCCAAAAGTACTTTTTGAAGAACGAAAAAGTACTTCGGACCCTATATGTTGAATTTCATGTTAAATATTAGCTATACCCAGTGTGCTTTGCTACCCTCAGAGCAATATAAATAAAAAACCCACTTAACGATTTTGAAGATTCTAACAGCAATAGTTTTCCAGATTTCAATATGTTACAAATCGCCAATTTCTATCTATCTATGAAAAATTTGAATAATATAACAGTTTTCAAAATATACGAAATTTTGTATTTAATTAATATATGTGGTGCCAGCCCCCCCATTGAAAGTCCGCCCGTTATTATCTAAATGTTTAGATGAATGTCAAAGTAAAATTTGAAGATTCTAGCTCTAATAGTTTCTCAGATGTACAAATTTTTCAATTTTATTCATATGGGGGCTACAAGCCCCCTAGATGAAAGTCCGCTCTTTTCCTCCAAAATGTTAAGATGAATATTAAAGTAATTTGTGCAAAATTTGAAAAAATTTGTATTTAATTTATATGGGAGATGTCACGCCCCCTAATGCTAGTCCGCCCACTTTTTGTTGTAAATAATTATATTGACTGTTAATTTAACTGCTATATTATCTCAAATATACGAATTTAATATTTTCTTAATATGGGCATGGCTCAAGAAAATTGGTTCAGACGTTTAGTAGTCTATAACGTTCAAACAAACACACATTCATTATACCTCTCTTTTACTTATTGACAATTATTTCCTTAACATTATTTTGTGAAGTTTTTGACAAAGTTTTACTTCACATATGATTATGAATTAATTTGAACATAAAAAATATTATTTATATGTATATAAAAATTTGGTATGTAGAACTATTTAAATAATATTGTAAATATTTTTATATAAATACTAGCTATACCCAGTGTGCTTCGCTACCCTCATCGTAATGGAATAAAATAAATATTATTGTAAATGTATATATATCTGCAATATCAAAAAGTCCCCTATTTAAATTTATGTTTATATATTCAATATTTTAGAAAACTCAAAAAGTACCAATGAAGTACGAAAAAGTAACAAAAGACCTCTTTTATTTAATTTCATGTTCCTAAGTTCAATATTATAGAAAATTAAGAAAGTACCAGTTGACGAACGAAAAATTACCAAAGGGTCCCCTTTTATAGATTCTCATTAACTCCGGGCTCCACATGGTTAATTTCATGTCATAAAAACACAAAAAGTACCTTTTGAAGAACGAAAAATTACCAAAAAGTCCTCTTTTATATGTTCTCACTTACTCCGGGCTCTACGTACTTAATTTCATGTTTCTAGGTTCAATATAATAGAAAATTCAAAAAGTACCTTTTGAAAAACGAAAAAGTGCCGAAAAGTCCCCTTTTATAGGTTATCACTTAATCTTGGCTGTACTTGCTTAATTTCATGTTTCTAGGTTCAATATTATAGAAAATTCAAAAAGTACCTTTTGAAGAACGAAAAAGTACCAAAAAGTCCCCTCTTATAGATTCTCATTTACTCCAGGCTCTACATGCTTAATTTCATGCTTCTAGGATCAATATTATAGAAAATTCAAAAAGTACCTTTTGAAGAACGAAAAAGTACCAAAAAGTCCCCTTTTATAGATTCTCATTTACTCCAGGCTCTACATGCTTAATTTCATGCTTCTAGGATCAATATTATAGAAAATTCAACAAGTACTTTTTGAAGAACGAAAAAGTACCAAAAAGTCCCCTTTTATAGGTCCTCACTTAATTCGGGCTCTACATGTTTAATTTCATGTTTCTAGGTTCAATATTATAGAAAATTCAAAAAGTACCTTTTGAAGAACAAAAAAGTACCAAAAAGTCCCCTTTTATAGTTTCTCAACTTATCCAGGCTCTACATGCATACTTTCATGTTTCTATTTTCAATATTATAGAAAATTCATAAAGTACCTTTTGAAGAACGAAAAAGTACCAAAAAGTCCCCTTTTATAGATTCTCATTTACTACGGGCTCTAAATGCTTATTTTCATGTTTCTAGGTTCAATTTAATAGAAAACTCAAAAAGTACCAGTCGAAAGACGAAAAAGTACCAAAAAGTCCCCTTTTATACATTCTCATTTACTAAGGGCTCTACATGCTTAATTTCATGTTTCTAGGTTAAATTTTATAGAAAACTCAAAAAGTACCAGTCGAAGGACGAAAAAGTACCAAAAAGTCCCCTTTTATAGATTCTCATTTACTAAGGGCTCTACATGCTTAATTTCATGTTTCTAGGTTAAATTTTATAGAAAACTCAAAAAGTACCAGTCGAAAGACGAAAAAGTACCAAAAAGTCCCCTTTTATAGATTCTCATTTACTAAGGGCTCTACATGCTTAATTTCATGTTTCTAGGTTAAATTTTATAGAAAACTCAAAAAGTACCAGTCGAAGGACGAAAAAGTACCAAAAAGTCCCCTATTATGGATTCTCATTTACTCTGGGCTCTACATGCTTAAATTCATGTTTCTAGGTTAAATTTTATAGAAAACTCAAAAAGTACCAGTCGAAAGACGAAAAAGTTCCAAAAAGTCCCCTTTTATAGATTCTCATTTACTCCGGGCTCTACATGCTTAATTTCATGTTTCTAGGTTAAATTTTATAGAAAACTCAAAAAATATCAGTCGAAAGCGAAAAAGTGCCAAAAAGTCCCCTTTTATAGATTCTCATTTACTAAGGGCTCTACATGCTTAATTTCATGTTTCTAGGTTAAATTTTATAGAAAACTCAAAAAGTACCAGTCGAAGGACGAAAAAGTACCAAAAAGTCCCCTTTTATAGATTCTCATTTACTAAGGGCTCTACATGCTTAATTTCATGTTTCTAGGTTAAATTTTATAGAAAACTCAAAAAGTACCAGTCGAAGGACGAAAAAGTACCAAAAAGTCCCCTTTTATAGATTCTCATTTACTAAGGCCTCCGCATGCTTAATTTCATGTTTCTAGGTTAAATTTTATAGAAAACTCAAAAAGTACCAGTCGAAAGACGAAAAAGTTCCAAAAAGTCCCCTTTTATAGATTCTCATTTACTCCGGGCTCTACATGCTTAATTTCATGTTTCTAGGTTAAATTTTATAGAAAACTCAAAAAGTATCAGTCGAAAGACGAAAAAGTACCAAAAAGTCCCCTTTTATAGATTCTCATTTACTAAGGCCTCCGCATGCTTAATTTCATGTTTCTAGGTTAAATTTTATAAAAAACTCAAAAAGTACCAGTCGAAGGACGAAAAAGTACCAAAAAGTCCCCTTTTATAGATTCTCATTTACTCCGGTCTCTACATGTTTAATTTCATGTTTCTAGGTTCAATATTATAGAAAATTCAAAAAGTACCTTTTGAAGAACGAAAAAGTACCAAAAAGTCCCATTTTATAGATTCTCATTTACTCCGAGCTCTACATGATTAATTTCATGTTTCTAGGTTTAATTTTAAAGAAAACTCAAAAAAGTACCTGTGTAGAACGAAAAAGTAGCGAAAAGTCCCTTTATTATTAATTTCATGTTTCTATTTCAATGTCATAGAAAACTCAAAAAGGACCAGTTGGAGAATGAAAAGTACCAAAAAATATCACTTGATACCGGGGTTCCAAATAACACCCCATTAGGATATTTAGTGTTTCTAAATTTAAAAATTTTATCTAAATTGGATCATTGTGGTTGAATAAAATCAAATTTCCCGTTTTTACCCCTTTTGATACTTTTTTCCTCCCCATTAACGAAATAAAAATTCTATTCCAAAAAGTTGCAACATCGTAGTGGGAGCCCGTTATTATGTATTCATATGTATAAGTTAATAAACCAAAAACAATGTTTTATGAAAAAAGTACCAAAAATAGGTACAATTTTAACCCCTTAAACGTCCGAATATCCAAAAAGTACTAAATTCATATTTTTATTTTTTCGTTAAGTTATGAAGGAGTCAAAAATATTTTTTGAATGTGCACTGGTTTAAAAGATACATGGGGTGCGAAAAAAGTACCAAAATAGAGTTTTTACCCGTTTATTCCCTAAAGGGGCCGAATTTTAAAAAAGTACCAGACACCTGTCCGTTTATTTTTTAAATGAACGGCGATAAGCTTTAAACGGTTTTTGTATCTTTTCTAGTTTAGGAGATATAAGGTTACCGAATTTACCCGTTTTTACCCTTTTTTACCCCCTAAACATTCGAATTTCCAAAAATCCCGTCTTAGTGGATCTATTTGGTGGGAGACCAACCTCCTGTCCAAATTTCAGCTTTTTAGCTTCAACCGTTTAGGCTGTGCGATGATAAATCAGTCAGTCAGTCAGTCAGTCAGTCAGTAACGTTAGAATTTTATATATATAGATTAAAAGCATTTGAGAGCCCGAATATGGGACTATGTTTGCGAAAAAATTGATTTTCTATTTACAGTTTGTTTATTTATAGTTTAAGTTATATATCTTAGTATTTGTTAAATAAACGTTTAAAAAAAAAAAACATTCATTATACCCTACACCACCATAGTGGGGAGGGTATTATACGTTTGTGCTGATGTTTGTAACGCACAAAAATATTGGACCTACATTGGACCCTCCTTAAAGTATACCGATCGACTCAGAATCACTTTCTGAGTCGATTAAGCCATATCCGTCCGTCCGTCTGGATGTCCATGTAAACCTTGTGCGCAAGGTACAGGTCGCAATTTTCAAGATATTTTGATGAAATTTGGACCATACGTGTTTTTCGGCACAACGACGAAGCCTATTGAAAATGGCTTCGTACATACAACCCTACCACCCAAAATGGGCTTTTGAGTTCATAATTATGTTAAATATTGAAAATCACTTTTTTCAACAAATTGTTAAAATATTTCGGAAATAAAGTAAACAACTTAAATGCTTTATTGTTAAAAATAATCCACATTTTTAACATACTCAATGGTGTAGAGTACCATATGGTCGCCCACGCCCGACTATACTTTCCTACTTGTTTTTATATATATAGAAGATAGATTACCAAACTTTCAAAAAGTACCAATTGTAGAATGAAAAAGTTCCATAAAGTTCCCTCATATAGAAATGAATTTTCTTAGGACCCTATATGTTGAATTTCATATTTATACCCTACACCACTTAATTTGGAGGGTATTGTTTTATGTTTGTGCTGATGTTTGTAACATACAAAAATATTCGTCCTATACCACCTTAAAGTATACTAATCGGCTTAGAATCGTTTTCTGAGTCGATTAAGCTATGTCCGGCCATCCGTCCGTCTAACTGGCTGGCTGGCTGTCCATGTAAACCTTGTGCGCAAGGTACAGGTCGCAATTTTCAAGATAATTGGATGAAATTTGGCGCACACGCAAGGACGAAGCCTAGTGAAAATGGTTAAAATCGGTGGTGCAAGGTCGTCACTGCCCTTTCTTTAATTTATCGGCGATTTTCCTTCATGGTTGAGTGTGTTAGAGTTTACTATAAAACATGCTCTAGTTATCACAGATGGTCTTTGTGGCCACTGAAATAAAGCTTGTCAATTAAAATTATCCGTGTTTGGAACTACCAATTACGTTCCCTAGGAGATGTTGCCGAATCAAAGGAGCCATTTCAGTAATGTGGTTGAGCGACATATAAGGTTTTTCCTTGTCGGGGTTAAATTGAGCTTGCTCATGACACCTGTTCTTGCTCAACGGAACTACTATGGCACGAGATAATATAGCTCGAATACTTGAGCAAAGTGCGCGTATAATGGACCGGCATCCATTTACGTAAATTGCAACCTGCGTGTATTTTGTTCACCCAGAGGATGAAAAAGACCACCGTGAGATAGGCCCACACGGCAGGTACTCACGTGTCCTTAATGTCTACACATAGAAACATTTGTTTCTGCAACTACGTGTTAATTGCATTGATTTGTTTTTGTACGAATGAGAAGAAAAGAAGAAAAGATTTCGAGCAGAAGAAACTCCGTACCGCGAGGGAGATGAATGATATTTTTTTGTCTTTCTGTCACACACAAAATCAAAAGTTTCTCAAATAAAGCTTTCCTGTATAGAACTGACCTGAGATTACTTCATTAGCGCCCAACTCAGTGGCTACGGATACAACCACAGAAAAAAACAAGTTAGAGTGCTATATTCGGCCGAGCCGAATCTTAAATACCCTCCACCAGCTACTTTTATACTAATACTTTTTTATACCCTCCACCACCATCAGTGGTGATAGAGGGTATATATAACTTTGTCATTCCGTGTGTAACACCAAGAAATATTCATCTGAGACCCAACAAAGTATATATATTCTGGGTCCTTATGAAATTCTGAGTCGATTTAGCTATGTCCGTCTGTCCGTCCGTCCGTCCGTCTGTCTGTCTGTCTGTGTAAAACACGCTCACGTTAAAACGAAGCAATATAATTTAACCAAATTCACCCAAAATATTCATTATTATCCGGTACAGTTTGGTATTGAAAATGAGCAATATCGGTTCACATCGGGAAAAGTTATGAATCAAAATTTAAAACAACCTCGAAAAAAATAAGCATTTTTTTCACATTCTAATGTAATTTTCTCCAAAACTATGCAAGATAATTCCATGAAAATCACCATACATTCGTTTCTACACAAGATCTTGACCGTGCAGAAAATTGCCAGAATCGGTCCACAATTTCATATACCTCCCATACAAAAGTACATATTCCCGGAAAATGGGTTTTTCGTTAATAACTTCCATCACAATGTCGATATCTTCACAAAATTTTGCAAATTAAAATCTTATGTCAATAGAATTCTTTCAGAGAAAAATTTTCTGGATCGGTCCATAATTGGACATAGCTCCCATACAAGGTCCCCTCCCGAAAATCACTTAAACGCGCATAACTCATTACTAAATTAAGATATCCATATAAAATTTGGTATAAGTATTGCCCATATGCATAGAAATATGACTGTGAAAATTTTTTCCGATCGGTTCAAAATTGGTCATAGCTCCCATACAAGGTCCCCTCCCGAAAATCACTTAAACGCGCTTAACTCATTACTAAATTAAGCTATCCATATAAAATTTGGTACAAATATTACTCATATGTACAGAAATATTGTTGTGAATTTTTTTTTTCGATCGGTCCATAATTGATCATAGCTCCCATACAAGGTCCCCTCCCGAAAATCACTTAAACGCGCATAACTCATTACTTAATTAAGATATCCATATAAAATTTGGTATAAGTATTGCCCATATGCATAGAAATATTACTGTGAAAGTTTTTTCCGATCGGTAAATAATTGGTCATAGCTCCCATACAAGGTCCCCTCCCGAAAATCACTTAAACGCGCATAACTCAGTACTAAATTAAGATATCCATACAAAATTTGGTATAAGTATTGCCCATATGCACAGAAATATTACTGTGAAATTTTTTTCCGATTGGTCCATAATTGATCATAGCTCCCATACAAGGTCCCCTCCCGAAAATCACTTAAACGCACATAACTCATTACTAAATTAAGATATCCATATAAAGTTTGGCAGAAATATTGCTCATATACAGAGAAATATTACTGTGAAATTGTTTTCCGATCGATCCATAATTGATCATAGCTCCCATACAAGGTCCCTTTCAGAAAAACACTTAAAGGCACATAACTCATTACCCAATAATGATATAAATAAATACTATTTTTGTTCATAAATACTATTTTGTAATGCAAAAAGCACTTAATGCTATTTCAAAAATTTTTCACGATCGGTCTATATTTGGTCATATCTCTCATACTAGGTCCTGCCCCTAAAAGCGCTTTAACTGTATTTAACTATTTGCATTATCAATTTGTGTAGAACAAAATTATATATATGTATGTATTTTTAAAATCCTTAAATCTTTCACACACATGCATACATGCAAATACGAGATATCGCTAAAGCATATCTTAGGGCGCTATAAAAATTTAAATGAAAGTGGCGTTTCTAATGTTCAATAAATCTTGGAATTGTAGTAGATTTAAGCTGTTTAAATCTTGGGATTTTTCTATTTAAGACATGAGAAAACTTATTTCTACAAATATTTTATTAATTAGAAATGTATTAATACAAAAAGTTGCTGGTGGAGGGTATTTAAGATTCGGCTCAGCCGAATATAGCACTCTAACTTGTTAATTGATCAAATATTTGAAGTTTTCTCATGTCTTAAATAGAAAAACCCCAAAATTTAAAAAGCTTAAATCTGTTACAAGTCCAAGATTTATTGAACATTACAAACCCCCTTTTCTTTTATATTTTTATAGCGCCCTAAGATATGCTTTAACGATATTTAATAATGTGAATGTATGCATGTGGCTGAAAGATTTAAGGATTTTCAAAATACATAGATATATAATTTAGTTTTACACAAATTGATAATGCAACTAGTTAAATGCGGTTAAATTGCTTTTAGGGGCAGGACCTAGTATGGGAGATATGACCAATTATAGACCGATCGCAAAAAATTCTTTAGGCTAAATTTCTGTACATAAAAGCTATATTTTAGTAAAATTTTGTATCTATATCGTAATTTAGTAATAAGTAATGTGTGTTCAAGTGATATTCTGAAGGGAACCTTGCATGGGACCGACTGCACCCATGTTATGGACCGATCGTGAAAAAATCTTGAAATAGAATTTTTGTATACCAAACTAATATTTGTGCCAAATTTTGTATCAATAGCTTTATTTGGTAATGAGTAATCTGTAATCTGTATCTATATCATTATTTGGTAATGAATATTGTGCATTTAAGTGATTTTCTGGAGGGGACCTAGTATAAGAGCTATGACCAAATATGGACCGATCGTAAAACTATTTTATAGTGTAATTTATATATATAAGAGCAATATTTGTGCTAAATGTGTGGATATCAATATTTTGTAATGAGTTTTGTGCGTTTAAGTGATTTTCGGGAGGGAACCTTATATGGGAGCTATGACCAAACATGAACCGATCGTGAAAAATTTTGAATTAACATTTCTGTGTACAAAAATAGTATGTATGCCAAATTTTTTATGGGTATCTCCATTTGTTAATGAGTTATGTGCCTTTAAGTGTTTTTCTGAAAGGGACCTTGCATGGGAGCTATGATCAATTATGGACCGATAGGAAAACAATTTCACAGTAATATTTCTGTGTATATGAGCAATACTTGTGTCAAACTTTATATGGATATTTTAATTTAGCAATGAGTAATGCGCGTTTAAGTGATTTTCGGGAAGGGTCCTTGTATGGGAGCTTTGACCAATTATGGACCGATCCGAAAAAACTTTCATAGTAATATTTCTGTATATGTGAGCAATACTTGTACTAAATTTTATATGGATATCTTAATTAAGTAATGAGTTATGTGCGTTTAAGTGATTTTCGGGAGGGGACCTTGTATGGGAGCTATGACCAATTATGGACCGATCGGAAAAAACTTTCACAGTAATATTTCTGTGCATATGGGCAATACTTATTTCAGATTTTATATGGATATCTTAATTTAGTAATGAGTTATGCGCGTTTAAGTGATTTGCGGGAGGCGACCTTTTATGGGAGCTGTGTGCAATTATGGACCGATCGAGAAAATTTTTTCTCTCAATGAATAAGATTTTGATTTGTAAAATTTTGTGAAGATATCAACATTCTGTCCGAAGTTATTAATAAAAAACTCATTTTCCGGGAATATGTACTTTTGTATGGGATGTATATGAAATTATGAACCGATTCTGGCAATTTTCAGCAGGAATCAAGATCTTGTGTAGAAACGAATGTATGTCGACTTTTATGAAATTATCTTGCATAGTTTTCGAGAAAATTACACCAGAATGTGTAAAAAATGCTTATTTTTTCGGAGTTGTTTTAAATTTTGATTCATAACATTTTCCGATGTGAACCGATTTTGCTCATTTTCAATACCAAACTGTACCGGATAATAATGAATATTTTGGCTGAATTTCGTTAATATCCATTGCTTCGTTTTAACGTGAGCGTGTTTTACACAGACAGACGGATGGACAGACGGACATAGCTAAGATGATGTCTACCACCCGTTTTAGAGGACAACGAGATCCAAATGCCGTGGAAGAATTTGTGCCTGTCATATCCGTATTTAAGGATTTTGAAAAGATATATGATGTTGATGCTTTGCGAAGAATGTCATTACTTTTGGAAGATTATGCCTCGTCATGGTGGATTGGTGTGAAGGACAATGTATGTAGGTTTAAGCAGACTATACACCACCCCATTCGGACTACATTCACCCCTCCTGTTCCTGACTGGCGGATTTTTGACAATTTTTTTGAGGCCAAGCAACAAAATAATGAGCCGAGTGATGTGTTCTTTTTTAAGAAGAGACTGCGTTTGTCGCAGCTGAAGGTGTATCCTACTGATACCATTCAACTTAATATGTTATACGGTCTCCTTAATATTAACATTAGAAATCTTGTTCGATGTGAAAATGTTAATATCTTCGAACAATTAATTTCTGCCAGCCGTGAAGCAGAGATGTTTTTATTAAGAGCTCAACCGTTGACAACTGTTCCTGAAGCCAAAAAGAGGTTACTAATACGAATCGCTGTAGCATTTGCCGCGTAAAAGGCCACGACAGAAACCAGTTTTAAAAAAATTAAGCATGACGAATAACAGTCTAAGCAAAATATCAAAATCAACATAAACTTGTGAATCTTGCTATGTATGTGGAGCACCTGGTGTACACAGGTCAAACTGCACTACATGTAGTACAAGCTGTAAGAACAATCCCCAATATTTGGCCTTCAACAAAAATTCGTCCTCTCTTATTGGACATTCATTGCCAATAGCCCAAGTTGAACTTTTTGGTCTTAAAGGTGAAGCCGGTGCTAAAAGCAGTGTTGCAATTTTGGAGTTAAAGAAAATACTCACTTCAAATAAATGCGTTTTTCAAGACGTTCGTGCGGAAGTCACACTTGCAGATGGCTCATTTACTACGGGTAAGGTTATGTTTACCATATGTGAGATCATTATTGGCAACAGAACGCGAAAAATAACACTGATAAAATACCAAATGCCACAAAGAGTAGAACTCTCCTGGGTGCCGACTTCTTGGAACAGGTAGGAATAGTTTTCAACATGACGCAGAAGTACTGGTATTTTGAGGATCAACCAAAACAGAAGTTTTCCATTACCAATTTGATGGAGACGAACATTTGTTATTTGCAAATTAGAGACGAAATTTCCCCATGCTGTATGGCTGTTAGTGAAGTGTCAAAATTCATCAGCTTTGTTGAGGCCCAAAAGATGATTTCAACACTATGTCATACACACAAGAATTCCAATGATTATTCGCACATGCCATACAGAATATATTTCGAGATGCCATTCCTATTGGAGAGAGGATATCTGGTGAAATATCAACTTTATTTGCACTACCAATTAAAGTCCGTAACATCGAGCAAGATGCTTATTTGTCGGAAATATTTATGCCCTTGTACACATTGGAAACAGGATAATCTGTACGTGTTATATAAAAATGTTATTGATGACGACCTCACTTATCAGTTATTGTCATCAACATAGAGGAAGAAGTGACCGACTTAAAAAACGAAGAATTTGATGCATCATCGGGACGATTTCATATGTATATTTTTGTTATTTTTTTAAACATGAATTATATAATTAATTTCATTTTCTTTCAATAATTATTTTAATTTAACTTTTAACGTTTATTTTTTAATTTAAATGATTTTTATCAAATTTGACTGCAGTTTATGTCATAACATTTTAATACAACTCTGTTCATTTAATCATCATTTTAAAAGTTACTTTTAATAAGTGTTTGCGTTTTCGACGGCAATAAATATAATCTTAAAAATAAGATTACTTCAATTTAATTTTTTATTGTAACATATTTTATTTTGTAACTTATTTCATCAAAATTATTTATAATAATCATTATAATCACCCCTATCCCCAATCAACATTACACGTGAAATATGTTCTCTTTTCACTTTTTTCGTTCATTAACGTTTTCGTCGTGAACAAAATTCCCGGTTGTGAAATTTGTTGATAAAATTTTTTAATTATTGAACATGCATACAAAATTATTGTGAATGAATTGTTCACAACAAGTTCACGATAGCAATTTTCCCTTCGAGGGGAATGAGAATTTCAAGGGAACCAAAATTTCACTTCTATTGGCGATAGAGGTGAACATGCATACAAAATTATTGTGAATGAATTGTTCACAACAAGTTCACGATAGCAATTTTCCCTTCGAGGGGAATGAGAATTTCAAGGGAACCAAAATTTCACTTCTATTGGCGATAGAGGTGAACATTTGAAAAATTCAGAATATAAAAAAACTAAACTAATTTGATCAAAATTAAAGTAAAAGTATTTCATATTAAATTCACTACATTTTTAATGATTTATTCCAGGTGGCATACCGTTTCGTTACACTGTCTATTTCAGCAAACAGTGCTTTATGTGTAATTTGTGGTGCTGAGCCCACATTACGTAGCTTACATGAAATTGCAGAAAACACTTTTCGTGGAGAATCAAACATATTACATAGTATGGAGAGATTAATACCGGGAGGTTTGCCAGAACATATTGGATTGGATTCGGGCATTGTAGCCATTATTATTGCCAATATAATGACACGCAAATGTGTATTTTCATCTAATATACATCACAGTGCATCAACAACACGTTACCTCGGAGATTTTTATAATATGGATGTATTGAAAACTTTTTTTGATGATTCCTTTTCGAACGCCTTGTATTATAGGAGTAACTTAACAACAAATAATGTTTGCGAATTAAGCAGTCAATATTGGTCATTGGACACTCATAAGTGTATATCACATTTTGATTTAAATAATAACATAGTTTGTTTATTATTTATTTCATCTATACCAATGCACACTATGAAGTAAGTAAAATTTATTTTATTATAAAATACAATAAACAAATGTTACCTACATATCATTTGAAATCCAAAAAGCCTAATACCCCATTTACACATATATAAAATCAAGTAAATTTTTTACTTTTTACAAATCTATACCGTTTACACTTACTATTTTTGACATTTTTTCTATTATTTTTTAAAATTGTGTTTCATATGAAAAATAAGAAGGAAAGATGGGATATTTATTAAAATTTTATTTATAATAAAAAATAGATATTCAAATATAACATTACCTTTTATTTTAAATTAACTTTTCATTAATTTTTATACCCTATATATAGTGGGGAGAGTATTATGGGTCTGTACTGATGTTTGTATCGCACAAAAATATTGGTCCTACACCCACCTTTAAGTATACCGAACGACTCAAAATAACTTTGGGTTTTTTAACTGATAACTACAATTAATATACTACTATCTCCCCAAAATTGGTACAACTAAGTTTTATATTAGCATGCCGTCGTTTAACCCTTGCCCCCCTATAAAACCTCCATAAAGCCCCCATTAGAAAAATATGTATCTTCGCGGATTCGTTAACTAATGTAATTAATATGTATTTAGAAAAAATACTTGCGTTTTAGCGCAATACAAAAACTCCACATAGGACTTTTTGGAAAACAGTTTTATATTGAAATGTTTCCCATTTTATGTACAGATGCTGAAGATGTTATGATAGATGATGACATCATTCGCTGGGCAATAAGGAGTTTTGACACCTATAAATCTCCGGGCCCTGATGGCATTATTCCAGCGGATCTACAAAATAATTTAGATCGTATCACTCCCTGGCTAAGTAATATTTACAAGGCCTGTTTATACTGGTCCTACATACCTGTACAGTGGACCAGGTGTAACGTGATCTTTATCCCAAAAGGGGGAAAGACATCTCACACCAAGGCAAAAGACTTCAGACCCATCAGTCTGGCGTCATTCTTGCTTAAAACTCTGGAGAGGATAATTGATATCAATGTCAGGATATCTATTGACAAATCTCTACTCTCAAACTCTCAACATGCATACACGAAAGGTAAATCTGTTGAGACGGCTTTACATTCCCTGGTTGGGTACATTGAAAAGTACATGAGCTATGGTAACTTCACTCTGGTTGCCTTTCTCGATATTGAGGGCGCTTTTAATAACGTCAGATCCTCACCTATCTGTCAATCCCTCTCACAGATGGGTGTGGAACGATCCATTGTGAGTTTTGTAAAGAACTTGCTATCTGAACGGACTATTGTATCTTCACTGGGTGATACAACAATCTGTAAAAAGCCATCCGGGGCACTCCTCAAGGAGGGGTGTTGTCCCCTATTCTTTGGAATATGGCAATAAATGAACTATTGGTCAAACTTGACTCACTAGGTTTTAAGACGGTTGCCTACGCTGACGATGTTGCAGTAGCGGTAACTGGTACGCATCTTGAGACTCTGTCTCAGAGATTGGAAGAAGCGCTGAAGATAATAAGCTCATGGAGTGTTAGATGCGGTCTCAGCGTAAACCCAGGAAAAACGGAACTAGTATTGTTCACAAATAAATACAAAATTCCTCAATTCTCCCTTCCACGCCTCAACGGTGAGGTTCTCACACTGTCGGATAGCGCAAAATACTTAGGTGTTATTCTCGACAGAAAACTGTCTTGGAGCTTGAATATCATCTCCAGATCTTCCAAAGCCATTACGGCGTTATACGTTTGTAGAAAGGCTATTGGCCTGCATTGGGGTATCAACCCAGGAAATGTGAATTGGCTATATGAGGCGGTGATTAAACCGATAATGATGTATGGTGTAATTGTCTGGTGGCATGCACTTGACAGAATATCTAACAGAAACATTCTTACCAAAGTTATGAGACAATCTGCTCTTCTCATAACAGGTGTACTTAGGACTACGCCCAGTAAAGCGTTGTTTGCCATGCTGAACTGGCTGCCTGTGGATCTTCTTGCTAAACAACTGGCAATGAATACTGCAGCCAGACTAAGTATTACGAATAGATGGAACTACGGTTCCAGTGGTCATGCAAAGATTGTAAATGTTGTACCAAACCTACATCAAGCTATTGACTACCATATTCCGGAACCGTGCATATCGAGGAACTTCCGGTATAGTTTAATCTGCGATTATAATGAATTAGCACCTGAAAGTGTTGGAAGCTTTAATGTATATACAGATGGCTCAAAAACAACTAAAGGTGTCGGCGGGGGCATATTCATTGAAGAATTCGGGACGAAAATCTCTTTCCGACTCAACGACGAATGTACTATTTTGCAGGCTGAAATCTCAGCTATAAAAAGGGCTTCTAATTGGCTTAGGTACTATCGGATATCCAACAGAGATATCAGAATTTATACTGACAGTCAAGCCGCTATCAAATCCCTGACAGGTGTGTATTCTACATCAAAACTTGTCCAAGAATGCCGGGCGTCTCTAAACGAGATGGCGAGATATTCAAGAATTACCCTTATTTGGGTCAAAGGACACGGGGAAACAATTGGCAATAATACTGCTGACATTCTGGCAAAAGCCGGCACGAGGATGACCATACTGGATATTGACCAGTTCTGTGGTGTCCCCTTAGCGGTCATCAAGAAGCAAATACTTGATTACTGCTTCATTTCAGCCCAGGAGCGATGGTCTCAGGAGCACACTTGCTCGATCGCTAGGCTACTGTGGCCTCGTATGGATTCTCATAAAACATCCTACATTTTAGGGCTAAACAGAATATATCTGAGCGCTTTGTTATCAGTTCTTACAGGTCATTCAAAGTTTGGAAACCACGCTAGACGTATTGGTATTCCATATAATGACTTTTGTAGGAGCTGTCAAAATGAAGAAGAAGAGGAAACTATTACTCATTTTCTGTGTAACTGCCCGGCCCTGGAATCGCTCCGTCATCAGGCGCTGGGTTCGTCTCACTTTTCTGATCTATCTGATCTGTCAGCTATCCAACCTGAGTGTATACTAGCATTCTTGAAATTGTCGAAGTGGGTGTGTAACTAAATACACACTATGATTTTTCTGGTAACAGAGTCTTAACTTCTTCGCTATTCTATACTCATCATTCTACTTTCTATATCTGTTTCTTCACTACTTTCTTTATCACTACTCTTCCCCTTCCAAATGTTTTCCCTTATATTTTCTCTTTACAGACGTTACAAAGGGACCAAATAGGACCCAAGTATAGACTTACTCGTGTTAGTAAGCAGTCTGAAAAACCTAACCTAACCTAACCTATGTACAGATTTTAAGATTTCGTTCGAAATTTGGGCTTAGGGACTTTAAAGGGTATATATAACCAATATTAATACCATGCATCGGATGTTAGCGTTACATCCATAACATCAGCGATATTTACCTTTGTAAATGCAATCTATCCAAATTAGTGGACAAATTGGCCAAAATGAAGAATTTCGAACGGCAATATTAAAACAGGTATTCGGCATCATTTAGACAAATTAAATAAAGAACTAAAAGTCGTGGTCCCAATGAGTATCAAATCTTTGCATATATCTTTATAAATTTCCTTAGCAGTGCTACTTAAAAATATCAATTAAATTAATACTAATAAAGGAATTGTGATTACTTTTCCTGCATAAATTAGCAGAAAATATTAATTTAATTCCTATTAAATAATTTATCTTAGAATTTCGATTGCCCCAAAAGGCAAATAAAATATTATGGCGGTTTTATTATTTAAATCAATATAATTTGAAACACATAGAACTTTTTGTTAGAGAATTTAATATATGGAAATCACATAGGTACTCTTGCTAAATCCTAAACCAATAAACAAATGATAAATGCTTTTGTAAACATGAGTATAACCAGTAGAGCTACAAATTGCAACAATAAAAAAAAATTCGAAAAATCCACATAGTACTAAAATTCAAAAGAGGGACGATATACATATATTCTGGATCCTTACACACAGAAAAAAGAAGAGTTGGAAATTGGTTACTAATACAGTAAATTATTGCGATTATTAAAATATTATAAATATAAACGAATTTCTATATTTACAATTAAAAATTCATATCTATAAAAGAATTACAGTTCCAGTAATTATCAAGAAAGTGTTCTCAATCAATATGTGCTGTTGTTATACTACTTGGATATATCAGTAGAGACAATCAACTGGATTTTAAAAAGATATGTTTTAATAACTAACATTTCGATTACTACAATCAAAATATCTGTTATGAGTATATTTCAGTTTCTGTAACCATCAATGTTTTGTAGACAATTGTAATATTCGGATACAGCAACACTAAATACTTTTGTCTCAATCGAATCAAAGTTTTAATAATAATTTGACATTTTCAAAATAAAAATAACAAAAATAAAATTTATAAAATTTCAACAATTTATATAAAATATTTGTACAATAAGGGTAAGTTTCTATCTAAATATTCAAAATGCATTTGAATGTAACATATTTGCTGATTTCTCCTTTAGCTACATTTCATCAGCCACATAAAAGGCTAGTTTGCAATTGGAGAACATTGGAAATACATATATATATATATATTCCATCCATTAAACATGAAGTATGGATACATTTTAATGTCAAGAAAAGTTTGAAGCTGGAAAAGATTGGAGTACGTTCACAAGCACACAATATTTTCCTGGGTAAAATTCTTGTCAAATGTTATCTAAAAATGTTATTTAAAAATACGAAAATAAAAAAAAAAATACCATGATTCCATTACTATAATCGAATTTTTTAATACCATTTGGAGTTATGTTAACCAATATTTTCGGTTAGTCTATATAAATTATTCGGTACTTTGTATTGAAATATTCGGCTATTACAATTGATTGATGTGATAGTTGTCGTAACCGACCAAATTCGATTGGCAACAAATTCGGTTGCCACAACGAAACTGTTTCCTCTGTGTATAGATTTCGGAATCGATAAAGCCATATCCGTCTGTCTGTTGAAATCAATTTTCTGAAGACCCCAGATATCTTCGGGATCCAAATCTTCAATAATTCTGTCGAACATTCTGTCAAAAAAAATCCACCAATTTTATTAGAATTCAGTTTTAAATTGCAACTTATTAAAAAATACACTTATTACACTGTAAGTATGTCAAAAAGAAACAGAAAAACGTCCAGACACCTAAACATAATTTTGGGTCGTAGAATCTAGTGGCATATTCCGTTTTGAAAAGTTGGGTCAAAATCGGGAGAGATGGCGTATTAAAGTATGAACTTGAGGTGATTATTTCAAATTTTAAATTTTGAAAAAAGTTTTCACGCATAGACATAGGAACTAATTATGAAAAACTAAATATATATGCATAATAATTCAAATGGACTCTAGTTTCATGTATTTATTTACTTTTCTATGCGTAAGAGTTTTGTTTTTTAAATTTAAATAATCGAAAATTACTTCAGAAACAATTTAAACTTTAAAATGCAATATCTCCCGATTTTGACCCAACTTTTCAAAACGGAGTATGCCACTAGATTCTACGATCCAAAATTATGTTTTTCTGTGTCTTTTTGAAAGTTGAAATTTTACATACAGTGTTATCAATTAAAGTAACAAAAATAAGTTTTATTATTATAAATTACAAAATTTCAACTAGTAGTAAAAATACAAATTACATATTATTTTTTATCAATCAATATTGGGAACTAATAATACCATGTAATTCTCCACTATTTGCGTATACAAAATATAGTATAATGATGTTCATAGAAATGTGACTAAATTGAAAATCGTAAAGAAAATATCTATTAAAGGCCTGCACACTAAATTTGCAGATTTTCGTATAGATTCTACAACATTTAACATAATTATAAACTCAAAAGGCCTTTTCAGGGGGTACGGTTGTATGAGGGCTAGGCGAAATAATGGACCGATTTCAACCATTTTCAATAGCGTTCATGGGTCAAAAGAAGAGCATGTGGCAAATTTCATCAAATTATCTTTAAAATTGCACAAGGTTTACATGGACAGACGGACATAGCTTAATTGATTCAGAGAGTGATTCTGAGCCGATGGTATACTTTTACAAACATCAGCAAAAACACGTAATACCCTCCCTACTGTAGTGGCGTAGGGTATATTCAGTGATCAGCTGTTGAATTAACTTCACATTATGAGTGCACCCTGGTGGATAGGTAAAACATTAATATTTCTTTCAGCGCTAATACAGCTTTTATTTGTTTGTGTGTATGTTATGTGTGAAATGTGTACAGAGATACAAGTCGATACAAAATGCGACTTACACTAGAAATCATATAAATATTTATTTGTTATTGTTGTTTTTTACTTTGATGCATATTTGTTTGAGGGTGGTAATACAGTGGATAGGTAAAACAGTTATTAATTCTTTCTGCGCTATTACAGCCTAGTGGCGATCCACACTACGAAACTTTTGTTGTAGAATTGTATGTCCTGGAAGCTTTAGTTGAGAAACTTTTTTTTAATTCTCATTTAAAGTTTCCTTAATATCTGCATATAGAAACGTTTGTTTCAGAAACTACTTGTTAATTGCATTGATTTGTTTTTGTACGAATAAGAAGAATAACAAAAAAAAAACAAGTTTCCAAGTACGAGAAACTCCGTACCGCGAGAGAGATGATTGATATTTCATTCTCTTTTTCTCACACACAAATTGAAAAGTTTCCCAAAAAAAGTTTCCTTGTGTAGACTTTTATCCTATACGAACAATTGGGGCGAGCGACGAATATTTCGGAACGAAAAAAGCAGAGTTCCTCGCAAGCAGTGTTGCCAGAACTCCCTCAGAATAAAGTGCAAAATGGCGGTCAAAAAAGTCCAAATTCGTTGAAAAAAGTGTTAAATTCAAATCAAGTTTTTAAAAGTCCATTAAGCCATGTTTACCCGTCTGTGCGACTGGCTGTCCAGGTATAATGTACAGGTCGCAATTTTTCACATAATTCAACGAAAATGCAAAAAACTATTTCAAATTGGTCCATGATTTGACCTTGCCTATATAAATATTCCTTTACAAAATCAATAAGGGGTAATTTAAAAAAAAATCGAACAAAAAAGTAGGATTTTGAACATGATCCTCCCCGATTTCGATGAAATTCGGTACACACATTCTTCATGTAAATACGGAATTTAAAGTTCTCCAAAATTTTCAAATTCGTTACGGTCCAGATTTTATCGATGTTTAAAGATCATATTTTTTTGGATTTTTTTCAACAAGCATTAAATTTTACATAGTATATTTTCTGAACTGTTAATCCGATTTTAATCGTTTTAGTTCCCAATTAAAGCCTATGTCTTGTAGTTTGATAATATTCAAGATATTTAAAAATTTAATGTTTTATTTGATGATGACAAAAAAGTTTAAGAATTTGAAACAAAAATTAAATTGTTTATGAACAAAAAATTAAAATTTTTGAAATTTGTATGGAAATAATGTGGATTATTTTACTAAAAGTTGATTTACTTGATGCCCCATTGTTTCATTCTGAACTTTTATTGAAAACACTATAGGCAATCTTATATGAAGGAATAAAGAAAATCTACACTTTTCGAGATATCCTTGATTAAAGGACGTTGTTTGATGTCCTTACGTTAAAACTGAAATATTTTAAATAAAATATTTTCAAACTACAAGACATAGGTTTTAATTAGGAACTAAAACGATAAATATTTTAGAAAATATACGATGTCAAATTTAATGCTGGTTGAAAAAAATCTTAAAAAATTTGAATTTTGAACCTTGATAAAATCTAAACCGTAATGAATTTGGAAATTTTGGAGAACTTTAAACTTCGTATTGTTACAAAGAATAAGTATATACATACATATGTATGTTTTAAGTAACTAATAACACTAGATAACAACGATTTTGTTTAGGATATAAAACCTATATGGTTTTCTTTGTTTAGGACGTCTAAGACCAGAAAAAGTATGTATTAAAAAAATCTAGAACGTCAAATCTTTTAATTATTTATTAAAAAATGCTAAAAAAAGGGTTAAATTCGAAAGGAAAAATTTTATATTTATAGTTTTAGTTATTTTTTATATAAACAATTTTATGGGTCTTATTCACAACACTTTAGCAAAGGTATTCTTATTGCAAAAATATTGAAAATTCAGTTGAAATAATCTTAAATCTCGGTGAATAGATGTCAGGTTTATTACTCATACTTCCAAGAGCTTTTAGGAAACAATATAAATGTTAATATGACAAATGAATTATGAGGGTTATATTCATATACGCAAGTTTGTAATTTCTCCTCTATATAAATCCTCTTTCAGAAAATAAATTTATTCTCAATAAATTATTAAAACATTTTAGTATTATGATACATTCGAAAAAATTATTTGTTTTAAAACATCCTTCTTAGAGCTCGGTCCGTGATCCAAACCATTAAGATCGTATTCCGAAAATAAAACTCTAACTTAGAGAACTGAAAAAATTTAGTTTTGAGATGTTTTGTGAAATTTTAAGAAATTCTCACAAAATTTTTTTTGCATATGTTTATTGTAATTTATAATTTACACTGTAAATTAAATTAAGAAGTGAATTATTTTAAATATTATTGTGTAATAATTGTAAAAAATGTTTGAAAAAATAAGCTAAAAGAGCGTTGTTTTGTTAAAAATTTGGTGTCACTACAATGAAGTGACTACATCCTAAAAAGGCTAACATCTTCCAAAAAGATTTAAAAAAAAAATCATTAAAATTTAAAATATACAATAAAATAAAAATGTATGAGCATGTAAAAACAGGTAAAAGTTCGGGAATGCCGAATCTTACATACGCACCAACACAACACGTTTTACCAAAATTTGCTCATTTATTATATTTATGCTTAAATTTTATTATCGTGTATCGGTTTTATTTTCGGAATACGATCTTAATTCATTTGTTACATCAACATTTATATTGTTTCCTAAAAGCTCTTTAAGTATGAGTAATAAACCTGACATCTATTCACCAAGATTTAAGATTATTTCAACTGAATTTTCAATATTTTTGCGATAAGAATACATCTGCTAAAGTGTTGTGAATAAGACCCATAAAATTGTTTATATAAAAAATAACTAAAACTATAAATATAAAATTTTTTCTTCCGAACCCTTTTTCAGCATTTTTTCTTAATAATTAAAAGATTTGACATCCTAGATTATTTAAATACTTTTTCTGGTCTTAGACGTCCTAAACAAAGAAAACCATACAGGTTTTATATCCTAAACAAAATCGTTGTTACCTAGTGTTATTAGTTATTTTATATACATACATACATACATACATACATACATACATACATACATACATACATACATACATACATACATACATACATACATACATACATACATACATACATACATACATACATACATATACTTATTCTTAGGGGCATTAACAAATTTTCGAACAGGTTTTGTACCTTACCCTTTCCGAATTTGATAAAACTTGGTACACACATTCTTTGTATCAATACGAAGTTTAAAGTTCATCAAAATTTCCAAATTCATCACTAATTTAATACCACAGTTATTGTAATTTTCATTGTTTTATGTCATACTCAACTTATAATTACAATATTCTTGTTTTAAATTTTTTTGTCTTAATTATTGTCGGGAAAAGTACTAAAATAAAGTAGACTGTGTGAATTGAAACAATAACAACATAATAAGAAATAGAACTGTGAAAATAAAATAAAATAAGATCAATATCCCTCTCTGAGTAACATAACAAACTTCTTTATATATTACAAAAACAAAATAAAAATCAGCTGATATATTATAAATAAACCACGACGTAACAGTGCTGCCAGTCGATATAAATATATTCCATTCCCAATTACACAATATTAAATCCCGCGATAGTTAAATTAATAAATTAAAAAATAAATAAATTTAAAATGATTTGTTCCCATTCATTCTGTTCTAATTCCGATAATAATGATAATATGATAGCTTGTTGGATATACAATCGTATATATCATTCTAAATGCTTGTTAATTCCTGTACATGTTGCTGATGATATTAATGGAAATTATGGATTACGTTGGTGGTGTAGTAACTGTAGAAAGATAGATACGGACTTTTTTCAGTTTGTGAAATCTAATCGTGATAAATTTAATGACATTAAAAATGAATTTATGGTTCTTTCAACAATGATTCAAAATTATGAGCAAATGTTTGAAAGCTTTATTCATTGGATAAACTTTGTAAGTCTGGTATTTCATCTCCAAAACGTAAGAGGACTTCAAAACGACTCGCCTCAAAACCATCTGATTCTCCTGCAGCTTTTAACGATGATGTTACCAATACTATTACATTGCCGTCTACTAGCATGAAAAATGCTATTTTTGTTGATCGTTTAGCATCTGAAACATCTGTCGATGAGGTTTCTAATTATATAATTTCTAAACTAGGCTGTGAATGTCAATTATAAAGAAAGAATTTTGGCCATCTAACTCCATAGTGCGTGAATATATCTACAAAGAAAATCCAAAGAATGATATAGCGTATCTTCCTAATACTTCAATTTCTGCATCAAAAAACTAATTAACGCTCCTGTTAACATCATCACAATTATTTACCAAAATGTTAGAGGTCTAAATACAAAATTATCATCTCTTTATGCAGATAGTTTTTGCTTCAACCAACATATTATCGCTTTCACTGAAAGCTGGCTCCATAATAATATTTTTAACTCCGAAATTCTATGTACAAACTATCAGATTTTCAGACGTGATAGAAACAAAGGTCATAGCAAGAGTGGTGGTGTCCTGATTGCTGTAGTTTATAACTTTTCTGCTGACGAAGTAGTTTAAAAAAAACCCGTCAATGTAGAAATTCTATGTGTGCAAGTGAACATGATAAACAAAATATTATATTATTTGCTCTTACATTCCCCCTAAATCTCCTATCGAAGTTTATGAGGAGCATGGGAAAGTTGTTGATGAAATTTTAACCAAAATGCAATCTTCTGATTCTTTAATTCTGATTGGTGATTTCAATATTCCGTCAATATCCTGGACATATGATAGTGACAATAACTGCCTGTTGCCATTATTTTCAAATGAAATAATGGCTGATTTTATCAATGGATTATCCAGTAACTGCCTTTTCCAAATAAACAATGTTGAAAATTATTATGAAAAATTACTTGACTTAGTCTTTGTCTGTGAACCAGCTGATTATTGTGTTTCAAGAACATCCCCAATTTCTAATCCTGAAGATCGATATCATCCAACACTTAAAATCGAATATAATTGCCCATACTCAATTGGTAATAAAATTCGAACCGTTGATAAAATCTTTTGTTTCAAACAAACAAATTACAAAAAACTCATTGATGCTTTATCTGGAGTCAAATGGATTGATATTTTTGCCCTACACAATAATAATTTGGATGATATGATAAAATCTTTTTACAAGATCTTACTCAAATGTTTTTCACAATCTATTCCAATAAAAACTCCTAAAAATATTAATGGTCCTCCGTGGAATACCAAACGTCTTTCATTCCTTAAAAATAGAAGAAACAAAATGTATAAGAAATACAAATCTCATGGTTCATGAATTAACTACATTAACTATTCTATTGCAAGATCAGAATTTAATAAGAATAATCGCTTAGCCTACAATAATTATTTATGCAAAATGAAGTATAATTTAAATTTATGCAAAATGAAGTATAATTTAAGGGATAATCCTAAATCTTTCTACGCATTTGTTAATTCGAAAAGGAGATCTCTCGATTTTCCAACTACAATGAAATTTAATGATGTTATAACTACTGATGTTGCTGCGATAAGTAATATGTTTGCTGATTTTTTCTCCACAACTTACTCATCGACTGAATTTAACAACAATATCCAATACCCATATAGTCTCCCCGAAACAACAGTTAATTTTTCTTCTATTGCTGAAGATACTGTTCTGAAAAGTCTTTTAAATATTAAATTGTCATATGCTACAGGACCAGATGGAGTTCCAAGCTGTATTTTAAAACGATGTTCTCATGTACTATATATTTGACATATCTCTTCAATAAGTCTATAGAATTGACTTATTTTCTTGAATTCTGGAAAGATTCATTCATCATACCTTTATTCAAGTCTGGTACCAGGTCTCAAGTTTCTAATTATAGAGGCATTTCAAAGTTAAGCTCTATTCCGAAATTATTTGAAAAAATTATTACAGATGTATTATCCCATCAAGTATCATCTATAATTACTGGTCATCAACACGATTTTCGTAAATCGCGTTCTACGATCACAAATCTACTTGATCTGACAACTTTTGTCAATGAAGGTTTTGTCAATGGTAAACAAACTGATGCAATATATACCGATTTTAGTAAAGCGTTTGATAGAGTTAATCACAAATTGCTTATTTTTAAACTACATCGAATGGGATTCTGTAACTCACTACTAAAATGGACTGAATCTTACTTAACTGGCCGTAAACAATGTGTAAAATTTCATGATACTCTTTCTACTGCTATTAATGTTCCCTATGGTGTACCTCAAGGCAGCCATTTAGGCCCTCTCTTATTCGCGCTTTTCATTAATGATCTTCCCTTATCGCTCCAATATACAAAATGCTTAATGTATGCTGATAATGTTAAATTGCTACTTTCATTTAGTGACCAACACGACCAATCTCTCCTTCAAATCGACATTAACTTCTTCACTGTTTGTTGCAAAAACAACTTAATGGACCTTAATAATAAAAAATGCAAATATATGGTTTTTTCTAGATCGCTTCCTAAAAATGGTTACTATTTGATGAATGATATGCGACTGGATATGGTTCATACATTTAACGATCTTGGTATTTTATTGGACAGACGATTAGACTTTCGTGATCATATATCGAGGACAATAAATAAAGCAACTGGTGTACTGGGCTTTATAAAACGCTGGGCAAAGGAGTTTTCTGATCCATATACAACAAAACAATTATACACAACTCTTGTTAGACCAATTCTCGAATATGGTTCTGTTATATGGGATCCGACATACAATGTACAGTCCAATTCGATCGAATCTGTCCAAAAGCAGTTTCTTCTATTTTGCCTCCGTGGACTTGGATGGAATATTAATGTCAGATAACCTCCATATAAAAGTCGTCTTGCCTTAATTAAGCTTCCTACACTCCACAGTCGAAGAAAAATGCTCAACATAACCTTTTTAATCAATCTCATCAATGGAAAACTACATTCTGAGCTTCTTATTAGTAAAATCAATATAAACATACCTCAGCGTCCATCGAGATATTACCAGTTTTTGATTGTAAAATATTTTCGTTCTAATTATGCGAATTCAGTTCCATTCCGCCGTATTTGTATTGAATTTAATAACCTATATCATATTATAGATTTTAATAAAAGCGTGGATATTATTAGTAGAGATATAATATTTTACTATAACAATTAATTCTACTACTACAAATTCTTTTCTTTATACAATTCCATTCTGATTCCTGTATAACAAATTTATATAACAATTTTATTATTATATGTATGTATCTATATCTAAATAGTCTGTAAGGATTGTATTTCCATAGACTTCAAATAAATAAAATAAAATTACGGTTTAGATTTTATTAAGGTTCAAAGTTCAAATTTTTTAAGATTTCAACAAGTATTAAATTTGACATCGTATATTTTCTAAAATATTTATCGTTTTAGTTCCTAATTATGTCTTGCAGTTTGAAAATATTTTATTTAAAATATTTCTGTTTTAGGGTTTGAATCATGACATCAAACAACATCTTAGTCAAGGATATCTCAAAAAAGGCACCTTATGTTTTCTTTATTCCTTCACATAAGATTGCTTATAGTGTTTTCAATAAAATATAAAAATTTCAGAATAGGACAATGAGGGGATCTCAAGTAAATCAACTTTTAGTAAAATAATCCACATCATTTCCATATAAATTTCAAAAATTTTATTTTTTTGTTCATGAACAATTTAATTTTTGTTTCAAAATTTTAAATTTATTTTTGTGTTCATCAACAAATAAAACTTTAAATTTTTAAATATCTTGAATATTATCAAACTACAAGACATAGGCTTTAATTGGGAACTAAAACGATTAAACGATCGGATAAACAGTTTAGTAAATATACGATGTTACATTTAATGCTTGTTGAAAAAAATCAAAAAAAAAAAAAAAATATGAACTTTAAACATGTTCAAAATCCTACTTTTTTGTTCGAAATTTTTTGAAATTACCACTTATTGATTTTGTAAAGGGATGTCGCTACTTTATTAATATACTTTGGGTTTCATTATTAAACAATTTGTTTATATACTACATATAAATTGCGTTGCACAGTGGGGCAGAATCGAAATTTTTTGGAAATAAATCTGGCATTTCTAAACGGCTGATCCGATCGGTATAAAATTTGACGTGAGCGTAGCCAAGGAGTATTCGAGTTTAAGTTTTGAAGATGAACCCTGCAGATGCCCCAGGGACGGCGCTGTGGCGGCTCAAAGTAGGGTACCTACGACATGTAAAATTTTTAAACTCGTGCCATTTTTTTGTTTTTCACCCAAATACAAAGATTTTTATATTTTCTGAAAGCGCTCGACGAGATCTTGGACATACTACTTATCACTTATAATATCCGAGTTATAGGCATTTAAAAATTTAGTGATACAAAATTTACCATACCTTGGTCCGCCTTTTTTTGAATACCGGGCGTAATTTTGGACCAAATGGACTGTTGGAATGTTAGTAAGACAACAAAATTTCCAATAATATACAAAAAATTTCAGATAAATATCATTTACAGATCCAAAAATATACGTTTTTTAATTTAAAAATTCAAAAATTTTTAGATTTTTGCCGTTTTTTTGCCAAAAATGTGTCTTAAGTCTTTTATTAATAAAATAAAATTTTCTTTAAGAACATATAACAATTTTATAGTTTTCTAAAAGGTATCTTTACGCAGAACGCTTTGGCGTAAAAAACTTGTCCTATTTTTTGAAAATGTTGCCACTGCGTCCTTCCGAATATGACCTATTTTTTATAAAAACTTCAACTTTGGGCGACATGTTCTAAAATCCCAAAGCTGGGATCAGAAAACTGAAAGCAGTTTTGGAAACCTCAATATGTTTTCTATTTACTCCAAAAGTATTTTCCCAGCCCTGAAAGAAATGTGGACCCTATGGGCAAAAAAGTAAAAAATCCCATTTTGGGATTTTCATTCCTATTTTTGGGAATTGCGGGATGCCCTTTGACCTTTTCAATTTTTTTTTTGCATTTTCTTATTTGAAATGACAAATTTAACAAGCGTTGAAAATTTCATTGAGTTTTGTTCATAAATAAAGATTTTGTCATATATTACATATTTGTTTAATTTCTAAAACTATGATTTATATCAAAATTTTAATAGGGTCGCAGATAGCTACAACAATTTAGTCCATATTTATCCCTTAATATAATTTTTAGTTAGATATAGAAATTCTCGACCCTTTACAAAAAATTGTAAGCCAATATCTCAATTACATTCAAAAATATGTTCATTTAAACCTGTATCCTTTACTTTCATATTTTTTATATTTTAGTATTAAATATGACAGAACATATTTAAATCTTATATTTACCTATTTTCTATTTGTTTGCTTATCCTTATAATTGAAAGGTCCTATTATGGTTAAATTTTCAGAAATTTATAACTATTTTTTACCTAAATTTTTTCGACAGATCATTTCGTTCTGTTTCGTTTATGATCATGTAGGTAAAAATATACAGGTAATGATAATTTCGATTCATTCACTAATAAGAAATATCAATGACTGAATTACAGGTTATAGTAATATAGTCCTAAATGTTAATAGGTAGACAATTCGTAATTTTTTACTTTTTACCTGTATCGGAAATGACAAGAATTGGTGTATAAGTAAACTTCTCAGATTTTAAGTACCATATTTAATAAATCTACAATGAAGATTACATTAAAGTACGAAGAGTTGTGTTCCGTTTTATGGAGTGTATCTTCAAAAGGGCCAGAAAGAATTGAAGACATTTCAAATTACATAAAAACTACATATAGTAGAAAAGTAGACAAAACTAGCATATCAAAAATTGAAAACTTTTTAAAACTTGTTGATGTAAAAAGTAAGTCTGTGGATGGAAATCAAAAGAAATTTCGATTAAAATTTTGTAGTTGGATGGAAACTACTACGGAAATCTCAACTTACAACACATCGACAGGAGCGCCTTGCAAGTCATACGAAGACTTATGTTCAAGGTAAAAAAAGAGGGTCACACAAAAACTTTTTTCAATCTCAAATGAGGAAATTGCTGATACATTTAACGAAATGCTGAAAAAGGAAAACCAACCTATGGATGCCGTACATATTGCAACTATTCTTCCTAATGCATCACCAAAACGACTTAAGCGAATTGTGGAAAGTATACCAACACCAACATCACAATCAAATTTTACTGAAGAGGAAGCAATAGCGCTTATGTTGGAACTGGGTCTCAGTCGAAATAAGTACCAAATATTAAGGAAAGCTCTGCATGAAAAAGGACACAATATATTACCATCATACAAGGCGATCCAGGAAAAAAAAAACAAACTATCCTACCATCACCTATTACTGTTAATGATGTGAAAGCTTGTATTGATATATGATCTTTGAAAACACAGCATCAAGAATTGTGTCAGACTTTTCAGAAGACCAACTAAGGAAAATTCATAACTGTGATGTTGTCTTAATGTGTAAGTGGGGATGTGACGGTTTATCAGCACTTCCAGAATACAAACAAGCTTGTGGAAGTCGGACATTAGCACATTACAAAAGTGTATTTATGTCATCATTAGTGCCATTACGAATTCGTTCATATTCCCTTAATCCATCATCGTCAAGCATCGGAAATTCATTTGAAGATATATGGATCAATACAACTCCGGGTTCAAAAATTTTTTGTAGACCCATTGGATTTGAATATATAAAGGAGTCAAAGAAAACAACAAAAGATTTAGTGGAATATTTAAAAGATGAAATAAATGCACTGGAGCCCATTTGCATAAAAATAAAGGAATTCTCTATTAACGTATCATATCAGCTAAGCTTAACAATGATTGATGGAAAGGTCAGCAATGCCATAACAGAAACTTCATCCTTCTGGAGATGCTCAATATGTAATGAGAAAAAGTCGCAATTCTCAAATATAAACAAAAGCAGAAGTATTAATGAAGAAGTCCTGTCTTTCGGAATTTCACCACTTCATGCCAGAATACGATTTTTGGATTACTTTTTACACATAGCATACGACCTCAAATATAGAAGTGTGCCAGAGAATCTTACTAAATCAACAAAAAATAATGAAGAATTGAAAGAACTGAGAGCTGCGGAAAAAAGCAGAATCCAAGAAGAATTTAAAGTTCAGATGGGATTAAACATCGACAAACCACTTCCAAGTTGCGGTAGTACAAATGACGGTAATACGGCGAGAAGGTTTTTTCGTGATTTTGGTTTGTGTGGGGTGATTTAGGTGTTGTTGTGCGTGGCTCATAATAAAATTATAATTTTTTTATTGTATATACAATGTTATAGTCTTTAATAAAATAATTAACTAAATAATTCTTAAAAATTGTCCAAATATTTTATTCAACACCAAATGTATGTTCTGTCATACTTAATACTAAAATATGAAAAAGATGAAATTAAAGGACACAGGTTTAAATGAACATATTTTTGAATGTAATTGAGATATTGGCTTACAATTTTTTGTAAAGGGTCGAGAATTTCTATATCTAACTAAAAATGATATTAAGGGATAAATATGGACTAAATTGTTGTAGCTATCTGCGACCCTATTAAAATTTTGATATAAATCATAGTTTTAGAAATTAAACAAATATGTAATATATGACAAAATCTTTATTTATGAACAAAACTCAATGAAATTTTCAACGCTTGTTAAATTTGTCATTTCAAATAAGAAAATGCAAAAAAAAAAATTGAAAAGGTCAAAGGGCATCCCGCAATTCCCAAAAATAGGAATGAAAATCCCAAAAATGGGATTTTTTACTTTTTTGCCCATAGGGTCCACATTTCTTTCAGGGCTGGGAAAATACTTTTGGAGTAAATAGAAAACATATTGAGGTTTCCAAAACTGCTTTCAGTTTTCTGATCCCAGCTTTGGGATTTTAGAACATGTCGCCCAAAGTTGAAGTTTTTATAAAAAATAGGTCATATTCGGAAGGACGCAGTGGCAACATTTTCAAAAAATAGGACAAGTTTTTTACGCCAAAGCTGAGCCGAATATTAAATACCCTCCACCAACTACTTTTATATTAATACTTTTCTAATTGATCAAATATTTGTAGAAATAAGTTTTCTCATGTCATAAATAGAAAAAATCCCAAGATTTATTTAATATTGTAATAAGTTATGAGTATTTATGTGATTTTCTGAAGGGAAACATGTATGGGACCGACCGCACCCATGTTATGAACCGATCGTGAAAAAATCTTGAAATATAATATTTGTATACAAAACTAATATATGTGCCAAATTTTGTATCAATAGCTTCATTTGGTAATGAGTAATGTGCGTTTAAGAGATTTTCGTAAAAGGACCTTGTTGGGAGCTATAACCAATTATGTATATAAGGACAAAATTTCAAAATTCTGTATCTATATCATTATTTGGCAATGAATATTGTGCATTTAAGTGATTTTCTGGAGGGGACCTAGTATGAGAGCTATGACTAAATATGGACCGATTGCAACACAATTTTATAGTGTAATTTATGTAAATCTATATATATCAATATTTTGTAATGAGTTATGTGCTCTTAAGTGATTTTCAGGAGGGGACCTTGTATGGGAGCTATGACCAATTATGGACCGATCGCAAAAAAAATTACAGTAATATTTCTGTATATAAGAGCAATACTTGTACAAAATTTTATATGGATATCTTAATTTAGTAATGAGTTATGCGCGTTTAAGTGATTTTCGGGAGGGGACCTTCTATGGGAGCTATGTCCAATTATGGACCGATCCAGAAATTTTTTTCTCTCAACGACTCAGAATTTCATAAGGACCCGGAATATATAATATATACTTTGTTGGGTTTCAGATGAATATTTCTTGGTGTTACACACGGAATGACAAAGTTATATATACCCTCTATCACCACTGATGGTGGTGGAGGGTATAATAAAAGAGTTAAGACACATGTTTTAATTTAAAATTTTTTGAATTTTTAAATTAAAAAACGTATATTTTTGGATCTGTAAATGATATTGATCTGAAATTTTTTGTATATTATTGGAAATTTTGTTGTCTAACTAACAAGAAAAAATTGAGTATATTTTTGGATCTGTAAGTGATATTGATCTGAAATTTTTTGTATATTATTGGAAATTTTGTTGTCTAACTAACAAGAAAAAATTGAGTCCATTTGGTCCAAAAAAAGACGGACCAAGGTATGGTAAATTTTGTATCACTAAATTTTATAACTCGGATATTATAAGAGATAAGTAGTATGTCCAAGCATGTTTTTTCAAGATCTCGTCGGGCGCTTTCAGAAAATATAAAAATTTTTGTATTTGGGTGAAAAACAGAAAAATGGCACGAGTTTAAAAATTTTACATGTCCTAGGTACCCTACTTTGAGTCGCCACAGCGCCGTCCCTGGGGCATCTGCGGGGTTCATCTTCAAAACTTAAACTCGAATACTCCTTGGCTACGCTCACGTCAAATTTTATACCGATCGGATCAGCCGTTTAGAAATGCCAGATTTATTTCCAAAAAATTTCGATTCTGCCCCACTGTGCAACGCAATTTATATGTAGTATATAAACAAATTGTTTAATAATGAAACCCAAAGTATATTAATAAAGTAGCGACATCTCTTGTTGCACAACAACATCTACAACAACCACATGTATTTTGTTTTTGGAATAATTTAAGATTGTGTCAAAATAAAATTTCTTTGAACAACAATGTGAACAAAACATAAATAAAAAATATTACTTTTATGTTAAAAATATTAACGATTTAATTATATTATTATATATTATACAATTTATTACACTTTTAAACTACTTTAAAACCACATTTAATTCACTTTTTCAACTTTTCACAAATTTTAACAAATAGCAAAACACAATTTAAAAATGGCGACGTAAAAAATGTTAACAATTTTCAAAACAAACTTTGACAACTTGCTTCATTTATCTAGTTAAAAAAAATAGTCAGCTGTTCAAGTGATGCTACTTTATTAATTTACTTTGAATGAAACCTATAATTTTTTATGATAGTTGACAACGGCGTATATAAAAATGGATATATTGGACTTTTTGCCTTTAATATTTAAATGTTTTTTTAGATAGGGCCTTTTGTTTTCTGCCAATAAAATCGATAATTATGGTCGGAGGAGTCCAATTTTTTGTGTGGACATTTATTTTGATGCAATACATTTTTTTTTGTTAGTTAGGGCCGTTTGCGTTTCATGTGACGATATATATATGTAAATGAATGTGTGTTTGTATGTATGTATGTTCGTTTGGACTTTATACACGGCTAAACGACTGAACCGATTTTGTTGAAATTTTCACAGTGTCTTCCTGTATGTCTTGAAGGAACTATATGCTACTCTTTATTTCGAAATTTCAAGTGGGAGGGGTACCACGCCCACATACAAACTTAGTATTAAAAGTCGAATATCACAGAAAGTACAACAGTTAGAGTCTTCAAATTTTGTATAGACATCTTTGACATCCATAAGATTAATTTCGGACAAAATGGGTGGAATGGCTATAGTGGGCGTGGCACCTTCCACATGAAAAAATATTAAATAAGTATATCTGAGAAAATATAACAGATAGAGTCCCCAAATTTTGTCGGAACCACTTTAGTGTCAATATGATTGTTTAACGAAAAAGGGGGGCGGACTAGAAGAACGGGGCGTGGCTCCTCCCATTTGAATTAAATACAAAAACCCGCTTATCTGGAAACTATTAGAGTTAAAATCTTAAAATTTTGCACGAAGAACTTTAACATCCATGTAAACATTTGGCATTTAGCTTCTTTAAATTTTGCACGTAGAGCATTAATATTTATCTGAACATTTTGGGGAAAAAGGGCGGACTTTCATAAGGGGGCTTGGAATTAAATAGAAAATTTCATATATCTGAGAAACTATTAGAGCTAAAATCCTCAACTTTTTAAAAACAACTTTGACATTCATGTAAACATTTTGATAGACTAATAGACCTAAAATCTTCAAATTTTACAAGAAGAAATTTATCATTTATTTAAACATTTTGGGGTAAATGGGCGGACTTTCGTTAGGGGTGATTGGAACCTCCCATATAAATTAAATAGAAAAAATCGTATGTCTGGGAAACTATTAGAGCAAAAATCCTTTGACATTAATGTCAACATTTAGGTAATAAATTGACGGACTAGCAAATTCGAACCTCCCATATGAATTAAATATAAAAATTCATATATCTGAGAAACTATTAGAGCTAGAAAATTCAAATTTTAGATGAAAAACTTTGACATTCATGCGAACATTTAGAGAAAAATGGGCGCACATATGAATTAAATGCAAAATTTCGTATATCTTGGAAATTATTATATTATTCAAATTTTTCATAGGCTACATTGAAATCTAAATTAACATTTGGATAAATTGGCGAACTTGCAATAATTTGAGTGGCATTAATAATATGTAAAAAAATGTATATCTGAAAACTATTATAGTTAGAATTTTCAAAATCGTAATGTGTTTTTTTATTTACATTGCTTTTATCATTGCAAATATCGTTCATCTCTATCGCGGTACGGAGTTTCTCTTACTCGGAAACTTGTTTTGTTATATTACTTTTCGCATTCGTACAAAAATAAATCAATGCAATTAACACGTAGTTGCTGAAGCAAAAGTTTCTATGTGTAGACAATAAGGAAACTTTAAAAGAGAATTAAGAAAAAGTTTCTCAACTAGGAACACTGCTTAGAGCAGGAGTAGATGCTAGAGTCATGAAATTTTGGTTATAGATCTTATCATAAAAAAACAAAAATAGATCTTATCATAAAAAAAACAAAAAAAATTTCATTGAATGAATTATTTTTCAGTGTTCAGAAACTCAGTTTCCTGAACGTAATTCCTAAGAATCTTCCAATCAGAGTTAGTCAGGAATGTTATTTCCGGAATAACATCACTTCCAAGATACTTGGATCTAACTTCGCCGAATGCCTGGCAGTGGCAAAGAAAGTGCTCCAGACTTTCACTGTCCTCTCCACATGCTCTACATTCGTCTGAATCCGCACGTCCAATTTTGTATATAATTGCCTTCTGGCTATCGGTAAATATATTAAGCGCTGTGGGCGCCATATTTATTCTAATCCAATTTACGCATTCCGTTATTGCTCGTACTTCTGCCTGGAAGCTTGTGTTATGATTTGGTAAACGGTGATATATTTCTGTTTCAGGGTCTTCAATATAGAATCCCAGCCCCACTTTGCCCCCAATTTAGAGCCATCCGTGTAACAACGGGTTCCTACTGGTATGTGCTCCAATGTTCCGCTTGACCAAGATATTCTATTTGGGATCAGCGCTTCAAAGTTTCCGACATATTCTGTGTCTGGTATACGATCCGGCACGCCCGATGATTGTGTATAAGTTTCCAATGTGTCCAGTATACATTGATGACGTGTCCTATAACCGCTTTTGGTCAGTTCGCCTAAAGTAAAGAGCCGTTCGGCTGTAAGCACCGCTTCATATCTTAAATATGTTTCAATGGGTGGAATATCAAGCAACGTTTCCAGAGCCTTGGTTGAAGTAGTACACATTGTATAGATTTGGTATTGTATAGATCCACTAAGAAGTGATTTTTGGAAACTCGAACTTTTAGGGGATGAAATGGGTAAAAAAGGGTAAAATTGTTATCCTTAATATCTCCTGAAGAAGCAAAGATATAAATAAAATTCAAAATATATCATCTTTTATATAAAAAAATTATTGATAGGTGTCTGTTACTTTTTCGAAATTCGACACTATAGAGCGCAAACAGAGTAAAAACTTTCCCATTACCGACACTATAGAGCGCAAACAGAGTAAAAACTTTCCCCAAACATCCCATTACCGTCCACATCTTTTAAACAAATAAACACGCAAATAAAAATTTAGAAATCCTTCAAAGTAATAATTCGATCTATATTTATGATGGGATGACCAAATTAATTTGAACATTTTGAGGTATAATATATAAATTTTCTCCAGTATTGATAAATGTTTAATAAATTTGTTTATAGTTTATTGTAGGGTTTTTGTATAAAAAATGTGCGCAATATTTATTTGATGGAATGCATTTAAGAGCCAAAACACTTTAACTTTTACATTAACTTAGCTCTTTTAATGTCATAAACATTATAATATTTTATACTAAAAACACCACGTTAAATTTGTTTATATTGCATGTGAATTAAGAAATTAATAAACATTAAAAAGCAGTTTAATTGTTATTTTAAACTTTATTTAAAACTAAAAATTTATCGCTAACGAATTAGCGGGCAGAGAGCTAGTCGTACATATTAACAGAAAAAACATTTCAGCTTATTTTAATCATTTTCTGTTCAGTAATTAATTATATTTTCGTTTATTTTTTTAAACGTGTTTTGTTTTTATTGTTTAAGTAAATGAAAGTAAAATAGTATTGTTGATTTTTTTAATGCGATTTTGTTTTTATTTTTTAATTAAAATTTGAATAATTAAAATTTGAAATCTGATGGGGGTTGAGGCCTCTTCAATACGTCCATAATGGTTCTCATGTTTCTGCCAATAATAGCTTCTGCTGGTGAATTTTCATTAGGTGTAGAACGTTATACCTCAAGGAACGTATTGAGTATCTCCGTCAACGCACCTTCTCCCTCACATTTTTTTAAATTCGCACAATGTATTTTCAAATCGGTCTACTTGGCCGTTTGAGCTTGGGTGAAATCGAACTGTTCTCGTGTGTTGAATGCCACGACCTTTGCAACAATTTTCGCAGTTTTTGGAACAAAAATGTGTGCCGTTGTCGGTTATGAGCTTTTCGGGGTTTCCAAATTGGCTGCAGTACTTGTTCAAAAGTTTTAGGGTAGCGAATGTTGTAATGGTTTCCGTTTCGTATATTGCCGAGTACTTAGAATATGCGTCAACGAAAATTAGGTAATAATTACCTTTTTCACCTATGTGAACCTTTTCAAGGTTCCGTACAGTTATTGGACAGGAGTGTATATCTGCCTTCACTGGGCTTTTTGCTGCAAGTTGGCATTTGTCACATTTTTTTACGAACTCTTCGATATCTTTATCGATGTTTGGCCAGTATACGCAGCTTCGGGCCAATGATTTGCACAATTGAATTGCTATGTGACCTCAATGTAGTTGTCTTAAAATGCGTTTACGATATAATCCTGGTACGACTATACGAGTGTTCAAAAGTAAACATCCATCAACAAAGGACAGGGAGTCCTTTCTGTTATTTCAGATTCCAAATCATTTTATTTGTGGGCCAGCCAGAATTCATGTAATGTAGTATTCTCTGAAGTGTTTTGTCCTTTTGGGTACTTTTCACAATCATGTTATGGGTAACAGGAAGCACTGACAAAGACTCATTAAGATAGTTTTCGAATTTATTTTCCAGATTTATTGAAGCTGATGGCTTTTCATGGGAGCTTATGAGCCTTGAGAGAACGAGTGCATGGCCAAAATCCTGAGTGTTTGTGTATTTGATGTCAAAATCATAAGCCAAAATAACCTTAGCGTCCATTTTTGCAGACGATATGCTGTGTAGACCGAAATTTCCTTTTTGGATCCAAAAATCGTCAGCAGAGGCTTATGGTCGGTATGTAAGATGAATTTAAGTCTCAAAAGTATACGCTGAAATTTCTTCACTGCAAAAATTAGGACTATAATTTTTCTCTGGGGCAGTTAATTATCATAACGCGTGACATATGGCCTTGAAACTTCCGTCGGGAAATGTATGATAAATAATTGTACCGATGCCGTGACTGGAGGCGTCAGCTGCTACATGTATGGGTAAAGTTGGATTATAATGCGTAAGAAGCAAATCCGAAGTGAGAATGCTCTTAGCATTTTAGCATTCTGATGTCCATTTGAAAATAGAGTTCTTTTTAAGAAGATCGTTCAATGGCTTTCTTAACTTCTTCATATCAGGCACATATTTACTATAATGATTAATGGATCCTAACAGCGATCTTACCTCTGAAATGTTTTCAGATACTTTAAGGTCATGGATTGGCATAATTTTTTCCGAATCTGTACGAATGCCAACAGAGTCTATTAATTGGCCAAGATATTTAATCTGATTTTTGAAAAATTGCCATTTTTTAAATTTGAGTCGAAAACCAAACTCAATCTGCTAAAATAATTTTTGAAGATTTACCTTATGCTCGGATAAGTCTTTGCTGGCTAACATGATGTCATCATGTATGCTTTGGCACATAGCTTGTCCATGATGCGTTGAAAAGCACCAGGTGCTGATCTTATTCCGGGTGTTAAACGGTTGAAACGAAATAGACCTTTGTGTGTGTTAACAGTCACTAATTCTTTGCTCTCATCGTCTATTTCTGCTTGTAGATAGGCGTCAGATAAATCCAGATTACTGAAAACTTTACTTTGAAGACGTTGCAGCTCCTCTTCGATTTCTACACGAGCGGCGTATGGAACAGGTCGTTTTGGTATATTTTGAGGTAACAATTGTATGTTTGGTGTAGAGACCTAAAGCAATTGCAAAGTGTGTGGGGTTGTTATAAGACGTTGTGAGTTGGTGGTAAGAAATGTTAAAATGTTTTGATATTTTTGCAAGTACTAAAAAAGGGTCGCAACGTAAAAATGCTTGTCGTAAAATATTATTATATTTTACTCTTCATTTTGTGGTGACCGCAAATCAGCTAAAAGTGAAAAAGAAAGTTTGAGTTATTTGCCGTGTCCTTTGTGTCACAAGTTTGAGGTTGGCTAATAAATTTCCACGTTTGTGTGAAACCTGGTACCTGCAACGCAAAATTGAGTTATTTGAAACAAAAATTCCGTATATAGACGTTTGGTGATCTGCGAGTAATTTTGCTATTTTCTTGTCATTGTTCTATTTTGATCACGTGTGTTCAATAATAAAAATCGTTAGGATTTTTCCTATTCACGATCCTCATCGCCACAATTGTTTTGTTTAATAGTAATTCAGAATATTTATTTACTTTGCAAATGATATGAAAAACTAACTGTTCAGTAACGTATTTATGATAACAATGAATAATAAGAACAAGATAATAACAAAAAGTAAAAAGAAGTTTATCTATTGAAGTTGCCAGTTGGTTGAACTCTTATGCATTTGTTAGGGTTGCCGTAACACATCACTAAAAACTATTAGACTTTAAAAAGTTGACAACGCGCAAAAAAGCTCTAAAAATATATCTTCCAATTAAAAAAAATATATATGCATATGTATATACTATAAAATTCTAATTTGTTTTAAATTCAGTATATTCAAGGTGAAAAAAGTAGTAATAAAGGTATATATGGTAATAAAAAGGGAAACTAACAGCTCGAATATACTCGAACATATCGAGCCCTTTTCGCACAAAAGACGTAAACGACAAAAACTAAATTTTACAGGAGAGCATTTTTTTTAATTATCTTCGAAGTAGGACATAGCATTACTGCAAAACTCCGTTAATATATATTTTTATATCTAAACTATAAGATGCAATTTGTTTCGATTTTATATTTACGCTATATCCGATTTTTTTGTCGCTTACAACTTTTTTGCCGAGACAAATTTTTATGATATAAACAAAGTTGAGGCGGTTACGTCTAAATTCTCTGTCTAAAAAAATAATTTTTTGTGTATATCTTTATATAATTTGTATATATCTGAAATTTAAGAGTGTAATAAATATTTTTTATAAGATTTTAAGATGATCTAGTCCGTTGTCAATCTGTTTGTTGAAAACCGGATTGGTTCCGAACGTTAGAAGCAAGAGCGATGAAATTCTCCAAAAATGCTCATTGATGACAAATATTGTTTGGTGTTAAAAATGGGCAAAACTGGTTCATGATTTCACCTAGCTCCAATAACAGTGCCCCCCGGAATATAGTTAAAGCGTTAATAAATATGTTTTTTATGTAGCAATAGCTATAAAATTTTGCAGAAGTCAGTTTTATATATCTGTAAATTATGTTGGGAAGTATAAAATTTATCAGGCAATATTTGACCCTAGCCTCCATATATGGATTCTTTAAGAAAATTACTTCATGACCATAGCTGACTTAAAAATATCAGTATAGCAACGAAATTTGATGTATGATGTTGTTTTAGGATGTGTCCATATGTCCCTCATACATAAAATAAGTTAAAAGTTAACAAATCTTTCAAAAATTACGAAAGTATGATAAAATTCTTCAAAAATGATTTGTTTTTGAAACTAATCGACGTTTAAATTATATAGACCTCGGTCCACAATTGACCAAATCCCTCGTTAAAGGCCGTATTCTGAAAATCACCCAGATGTCCACATTAATATCCATACATGGTAGTACAATTCGCAATATATCGAATAAATAAGTAAATTCTGGTAGTATAGATTCATTAAGATTTCATATATAGGTCCGACTTCCGAAATCCACAAATTTACGACGAAATATAAGAGTTGGTTAAATGGTAATAATATAAATGAAATGTAGGTTAGGTTAGGTTGATAGGACGATGTATACTACATCAAATCCGAGGAGGTGTATTTCTATCCACTATCGGGCCTGTTGTGCGCTCCAACTCATGTTCAGAAACTCAGTTTCCTGGACGCAATTCCTAAGCATCTTCCAATCAGTGTTGGTTAAGAATGTTATTTCCGGAATAACATCACTTCCAAGATACTTGGATCTAACTTCGACGAATGCCTGACAGTGGCAAAGAAAGTCCAGAGTTTTACTGTCCTCTAGTTAGTTTTAGACTTATTCCGAAACTTTATCGGCTTTGGTGGTGGCCTTAGTATTTTGAATCTTATGTACCAATGATCAGAAAAGGAGTGCTCGTCCGAAACTCTCCAATCCTGAATTTCGTTTATAAGCTCTTCTGAACATATAATAATAATACTTCTTCTCTGATTCTATTGACGAAGGTAGCTTTATTACCTAAGTTCAATGTTATCAAGTCTTTAGTATTACGGAAATCCATGAGGACTTGCCCCTGCGATTGGTGTTTGTACTACCCCAAGCTACATGGTGCGAGTTGGCATCACAACCTATTACAATTTTCTTATTTTTCCTTTGTGCCTCTTCAACCAGTTTCATCAGATCCGACGTTGGTGGTAGTGTCGCAGAATCGAATGGCAGGTAAACAGATGCAAGGAATATGTTGCCACGACCTTGCTTCAGCACCGTTGGATCCGATGTTGATAATCCTGTTGAGAGGAGAAAACATAAGTTCTTGTGACATAAGATTCATGTTCTCGGGCGAGACCCTGTATCAGCGTAGAAAAGTTGGAAATTTACGTGATTTAATCCAGAAACCTTGTTGCGAATCGTCCAAGGTTCCTGGATTAAAGCTATATGTATTTTACCTGTGTTAATTTTAGCCATCAGAGCGTTGGTAGCTGTCTCGCTCCGATGGAGGTTTATTTGGATAACCTCAATCATGGTCATCCATTAAACTGTCTTCCAGCGAGTTGGTGGTCACCTCCTCACTCTTTGGATTTGACTCCTCCGGGTAGCCTGAAGTGGCTATTAATGCAGTGGGTACTGTTGATGGCTCTGCGGTGTTCTTATCAGGCATAGGAATAGCAGTATTTTTAATAGCACTGCTGCTCTGTCTTCTGGCGGGTGAGTGATTTCCTCCTCGCTTTTAGGATTTGACTCCTAAACATTGCCAGTACTTGCTAATGATGCTTTGGGTACTGTCTTAGGTGTTCTAGTGTCCTTGTCGGGGCCGGTTTTGACATCCCTTTCAATCGGCGCCTTCCCAATTTTGGAAAGGGCAACTACACTTTCTTCTGGCGAGTTAATGGTAAATTCCTCGATTTTAGGATTTGACTCCTCAACATTGCCAGTACTTGCTAATGATGCTTTGGGTACTGTCTTAGGTGTTTTAGTGTCCTTGTCGGGGCCGGTTTTGACATCCCTTTCAATCGGCGCCTTCCCAATTTTGGAAAGGGCAACTACACTTTCTTCTGGCGAGTTAATGGTAAATTCCTCGATTTTAGGATTTGACTCCTCAACGTTATCAGTAGTGGATACTGATGCTGTGGTCTTAGGTTTTTTAGTGTCCTTTTCGAGGCTTGTTGTAACAGCCCTTCCAATCGGCACCTTGAATATGACAGCTTTAGAGGCGAAGTAAGCCCTACCTTTATTCTTGGGAAGACTAGCCATGGATTTCTGGTCGATACCTATTACAAATAAAGTTCACTCAGGTTCTTCTTTCCTGTAAAAGACATCCCATTTTTCCAAGGCCAGCTCAGCATTTTGACCTCCAAGAATTTCCAGTATACGTTCATTAGCCAGTTTACTGCCCCATCCTTTTATGTAGACAGTGGACTTTAAGAGCACCGGAAGCTCGCTCTTCTTTGCCAGTCCCAGGGAGGAGGGATACTTTCCACCAAGTTCTTTAGGGTGCTAACACATTGGTGAGATGCCAACCTCATCAACATCACGCCCATGCTGAACTCGCAGCTCTCGCTCTCTATTGGTTGTTTGCCCTTTGAAGCGATTGCATGGTCCACTATCTTATTGTTGACCAGGTCTTCTATTTTACTCTGTTGGTCTATTGGAATTTTGCCTGTCGGATTACCGGCATCGTAAACTGCATAGCAGAGATCATCCCGGTGCCTACTTCTGGCAACTTTGGCGTAATGGCGGCTCTTTTCCTTTTCCTCCGTCTAGCTTCTCCTTCCTCGTTTTTGGGGCTTCTTTCGAGATACCCTTACCTTCGAGTTTGATTTCGCCGACGTGTTCGTCTTCGGAATATGTGGCTTGGCGTTGTCACCCTTACTCGCAGGATTCTCACTTGAGATTCCTTTGACTGTGGCTTCGACTGTGTATTAGAAGACGGGGAGCTCTTTTTTTCTTAGGTTCATTCTCAGTTGTCAACTCCTCGGCCATCACTCACTTCTTTCGCCATTTGCTCTACTTCATCCTTTTTGGGATTTGCTATAATGGTATTATTATTATCATCTGAGGATTCAGAGTCGGAGCCCTCACCTATATTTAAAGGCTGAGGTAGCTTAGAGCTCTCTTCGAGTACATCCTTCTTTTTCACCCCTATATTTTTGCCAGTGGCATGCTGTACACTTGACGCATTGTCCGCCACGGAGGCCAAGGTACCCACCTCCCTCCGTAGTAGTATTTTGCTCACGATTGCAGGATGACGACGACACGTGACTCGCTTGTAGATCAACATTTGTCGCCGGTGCGCCATGTACCGTAACTTTTATCTTTTTATTTGTATTTTCCATATTTGTTTTTTTTCCCTCAGCTTAAGTGAAATTAAAGCTGGGAGAGGACAGATCGTCCATCACCACCTCCTATCAGCCACCCGGGGACGCGCTCGGTAGGAAAAACTGGAAAACTCCCCCAAGAAATGCAATGTAATTATAAATTAGAATGAACTAAATTCATAAAAAGTTATAGAAAATTATAAATTTCAGCACATAAATTACAATGACACGAATTTATAACAATTATACTCAGATATGTGGCATTTCATTCACAAACATATTTAATACGTTAATTTGTTCAACATTTTTCTATAAATTTAATATATTTTAAAAGAAAATTTAGACGTAACCGACACCTTGCTGTTACAAAATTCATAAACAGAAAATAAATGTGTACTTACGTCTTTTTTCTTTTTCTTGTAATCTATAGCCACGAAATTTTCAGAGATGATGCTAATAGACCTAAATTATAGATTACTATAAAAAAAACGAAAATCGAAAATCATGTCGCTTACGTCCATTTTGCAAAAAGGGCTCGATATGTACAACGTTAAGGAATAAAAAGTGTCAGCCATAAAAAATAACAAATATGTTTAAAAAAATTGGCGATATTTTCGTATAGGGATTAAAGTTCGAAAATTTATATCGAGAACTGTCTGGAAAGCCCTTAAAATATTTAATTCAATAATACCGTCGATCTGTTGAAAAGGGTTATTTATAACTTTTATACAATTTAAATATAAGTTTAAAAGCCTGTTTTTATGTCCTATACCCCTATAGTGGGTTTGTGCTAATGTTTCTAAACTTTGTAATCAAATAAAAGGTGGTAATGTTAAAGATAATTTAATGAATCCTATTGAAAATGTTGGAAATCCGTAAATTTTTTTAACCTAGCCCCAATGCAATTGTGCCTCCAGTCCTTGATTCTCCAATTTTTATGTTAGTTATCAGCAGGGCAACCAAAAATATGCAATATCATATTTTTTGCTGCGCGTCGTGTGGAGACGTGAGTTAGCTATTTATCCTTTTCAGAAAATTTAATGAATTTTGGCATCGGTTTGTTAGAGCATTTTTTTGGATATTTTGTTCTTTACAGCATTTTTTTGCTTATTTTGCATTTTACAGCATATTCCCGCATATTTTACTCATAATCGCATATTTTTATTGCATATTTCGTTGTTTTCATCTAATTTTTTCATATTTTTTATAATTTTTAAATAAAAATAAATTCAAAATTTTTTTGGGAAATTAATAAATAGAAAATGTTTTTAATTTTTTTATTAGATTTTTTTAGAAAATTTTATTTAGAAAATAAAAGTTTAAATGAAATGTTTTTAATTCCAGCAGTCATAAATTTTTAAACCCATACGTTTTAATTAAATTCCTTCTAATTGATAAAATTTTGTTTGTCAAATTTTTTTGACCCATTCACTTTGAAAAATATTGAAATAAAGCTTTATTTTATAATTCAATAACATTTTTATACCCTACACCACTATACTGGGGATGATATTATGCGTTTGTGCTGTTGCTTGTAACACCCGAAAATCGGCTCAGAATCACTTTCCCCCGAATAGGGCCCTCGAGCTCATAATTATGTTAAATGTTTCAGGATCTCTACAAAAATCGGCACAACTTAGTTTCGTATTTTAACTTATACGAAACTGCCAATTTTCGTAATGATCGGACCTCATTTCACCCTTGCCCCCATACAAAGTCCCCTTCAGAAAAGGACATGAAAGTCAATAATTCACTTATAAACACTAATATCACGAGAAATTTTGCATTAATATCTTTAATGTAAATCCCTCCACCAACATCTGTAAGGATAGGCCGATATTACCCTTGCCACCGTTGCACAGTGGTATAGGAAAAAAGGAGGGAAATAATTCGGTAACTTCTAAACGGTTTTAATGAAATTTGGTATGCACAAAGAGGAGGTGTTGTCGAGTTTAGGTTTTGAATTTGGACCTTATAGGCCAACCAGGGGCCCGGCGGGGGGTCCTCAAATTAGGACACCTCGGCTATGTTAAATTTTTAAAACGATCCTATTTCTTCATTTGAGTTCCGATTTAAAAAAAATTTCGTATATAGAATCTCCTCATCGAGCACTATAAAAAATGTCGTAGCAGTAAATTATCTCTTATAGATACTTGGATCTAACTTCGACGAATGCCTGACAGTGGCAAAGAAAGTGCTCCAGAGTTTTACTGTCCTCTAGTTAGTTTTAGACTTATTCCGAAACTTTATCGGCTTTGGTGGTGGCCTTAGTATTTTGAATCTTATGTACCGATGATCAGAAAAGGAGTGCTCGTCTGAAACTCTCCAATCCTGAATTTCGTTTATAAGCTCTTCTGAGCACTATAAAAAATGTCGTAGCAGTAAATTATCCTTATAGTTTAGGAGATGTTCGCATTTGAAAATTAAAATTTTTACCGTCCTTACTTTAGTTTTTTGATAATAGCGGGTCCAAATATTCCCGATTTTCGCATTTTTTTTATTCGCTTAACAACAAGTTTATATATCAAGCAGTGAAAGAATTATGTAAAAATCATGACTGAGTCCAAAGTTATAAGCATTTTAATTTAAAAAATTAAAAAAAGGCGATTTTTTGTCATTTTTTTTTGGGGAAAAAGTATCTTTTTCTTTTTAAGTTATCTAAAAAGTTTCTAAGAAGATGTATATAGAATTTATACTTTTGACTTTACATAAAATACGATAAATGAATCAAAACCTAAAAATTTTTGATACCGAGGGGACCAGATCCATCCAAAAAAACCATATTTTTTATGAAAATTCAATTTTGAGACAAAAATTCTCAAATCGCATAGTCGATATCAAATTATAGTGACCTGTTTTATATTACCCAAGATGTTCTTAATCATTTTGTAACGGGTTTCGATAACCCCGCCCCTGGTATGGATATAATAGGCAAAAAACCAAAAAATCCCATTTTTGGGATTTTTTAAAACTTTTTTGGGAATTCCGGGATTTCTAATAAGAAAATTCGAAATTTTTATTTAATTTTGGATTTTGAGTAAAAAAATCTACCTAACTGTAAAATTTCATCAAAAAATATTCATAAATAATTGCAATTTGAAAAATTTGTATCTTCGCAAAAACTGAATAAAAAACATTTTTTATTTTTTTTTTTAAAAAGTATTCCGCGAATTTTTTAATTTTCAAAAATTATATACAGTTTTGAAAAATAGACAAAATTACTTTTCCATTGATATATAACATGCCTACCTAATGTCTTTTAAGTGACAAATTAATTAGGGAAAACTCAACATCTTTTAGAAAATTTACCTAGCACTATTATTTTCATCCATAAGGTTAACTCTTAAATTTGTTACATATATGGATGAAAATAATAGTGCTAGGTAAATTTTCTAAAAGATGTTGAGTTTTCCGACGACATTTTTTATAGTGCTCGACGAGGAGATTCTAAATACGAAATTTTTTTTAAATCGGAACTCAAATGAAGAAATAGGATCGTTTTAAAAATTTAACATAGCCGAGGTGTCCTAATTTGAGGACCCCCCGCCGGGCCCCTGGTTGGCCTATAAGGTCCAAATTCAAAACCTAAACTCGACAACACCTCCTCTTTGTGCATACCAAATCAAAATCGGATTAACCGTTTAGAAGTTACCGAATTATTTCCCTCTTTTTTTTCCTATACCACTGTGCGTTGTTTTGTCTTTGTTTAAATATTTCGGAATTAAGGCCCCCTACTCACTGGTCGGCCATGCCCGACTATACATTCTTACTTGTTTGTTTTTCAAATATAAAAAAATAAATCAATTTAATGTAAAGCAAAAAAATTAAGCTTATATATCATTTCCTAGAAAATTACATAGGCCAACAAAATTTTATAAAAAGTCGAAACCCAGAGACCTAAGTTTACTTTTCTGAATTATTGAGCATCGCTTAATCCGAATCCAATTCTCCAGGTTTTTGGCCATATTTAAGACCTTATAAATGCGAGAAGACACCTTCATTTATAAAATCCGTTGTGTGGTCCGAAAGTTCAATCTGTCGACTTTAAAATAAAGGTTTGTAGTGTATCACTACATACTTCTATTTCTTTTAAAAACTTGTATTATTTACTTTATGTTATTATGTTTTTAAATCAAGTTTTATATTTTTTTATTTTCAAACTTGTCTTTATAATTTTTCATTCAACAAATAAATTTTGTACAAAGAAGTTATTATAATAAATAAACCTTTTTATAAAATAAAATAACTTCATTGGCGATCCTGCAAATAATTATATGAAATATAAATAGCGAACCAATATTAAAAACAAAATAAATTAACGCAAAAATTAAATAGATGCAAAAATATATAAATTAAATAACAATATTCTCAAGCAATCATTACAAATTCAGCATTCAATTGTGAATAACCCAGCTTTATAATTATATATGTATGTGGTACTTGGATCAATAAATAAATCTTTGCCACTTGAATCTAATAACTCAACAAACATTAAACTTCAAAATACTTCATCAAGAGAAATTGTTCAATTCAAGAAAACTTCAAGATCTCAAACTATTCAAGATTGTTTATCAAGAGAAATTATTCAATTTAAGAAGATATCACTAAATCAGTCTACAAAATAAAGAATAAATATTAGGTATATATTAATAAATAAGTACGTTTGTTTATATACATATTTAATTGTTGTTATAAATAGTAATTTTATCACAATTATAGTGAACATTATATAGAACAAGTTCTTGTTTGTAAACCCTTCACCAGTAATTCATTACATATTTCCAAAATGGTTATTACACGATCAATGAGAGAACAAGATACAACACAAAACAACAATACAAATAATACAGAATTTCAGGATGCTCAATCAACTCCATTTTCTAATAGCACTTCAAGTACAAACACTCAAACCCATAACCCAACACAAGTTTCTATAAAATTACCACAATTTTGGAGTTCTTGTCCTGAAACATGGTTCATACAAACAGAATTAACATTTAATTTTAAAGGCATTATAGACGACATAACTAAATATCAACTTGTTGTTATTTCATTATCTGAAGAAGTTCTAAGTAAATTGATAGATGTTATTCACAATCCACCTTTAGAAAATAAATATGAATATATTAAAACAATTATACTTCAACGTTTTTCTATGAGTGAAGATCTTCGTTTTGAAAAACTTCTCAACGAATCTGATATTGGAGATAGGAAACCATCTGAGTTTTTCCATGACTTAAAGAAACTTGCTATAAATAATTCGATGGTAAATAATGATCTCTCAACAAAATTGTGGATGCGAAAGCTTCCATCTGCTATTCAAATGCATCTTACAGCATCGACTTTAACATGTTTAACTGATAAATTAGCCTTAGCTGATAAAATGTATGAATTGTCAAATAAAACTCAAATATCTTCTGTTAGTCCATCTACTTCCACATTATCTTCAGATCTCTTCAATAATTTAATTAAAATTACCTCAAGTTTAGCAGAAAATATAGATAAATTATCTCTTGAAGTATCGGAAATAAGGAATCATAGAAATAGCAAAAATAGAAATCAAAGAAATTATAAAAATCTTAACTTTTGTTGGTACCATAAGAAATTTGGCAACAAAGCTTCAAAATGCATTTCTCCTTGCAATTTCGTTGAGAATAACACCAAAAATTTAAACTAAATTATCATAATATTGCAGCGACGAATAAAGGGACCCAAAATGAACAATCACGTCGCCTCTTTATTTTTGATAAACATAATAATTTAAGATTTTTAATTGATACCGGTGCAGCAGTCTCGGTAATTCCTGCATCTAAATATAGTAAATTCAAAAACAATTCAGATATAGTACTATCTGCAGCTAACGGTTCTATTATTAATACATATGGAACAAAATCATTGATACTTGATTTAGGTCTTCATCGAACTTTCGAATTCATTTTCATTTTAGCTGATATTTCTCATCCTATATTAGGAGCCGATTTTTTTGAAAAATTTGGTATTATTATAGATATAAAAAATAAACTAATTAAAGATTCAAATACAAATATTTCTACTATTGCTTCATTAGGAATTTCAGAAATACATTCACTTAAAATCTTACCAATTAAGGGCATTTACTTGAAACTTTTAACAGAATTTCCTTCAATTACTGCTGAACCAGATTATTCGAAACCAATTAAACATAATACAGTTCACAGAATTGAAATTAAAGGAAATCCTCCTTTTTCAAAACCTTGCAGATTAGATCCTTTAAAATTTAAAATCGCAAAATCCGAATATAAATTTTTGGTAGAATCTGGTATTTGTAGAACATCACATTCATATATATCTTCCCCCCTACATCTCGTTCCAAAAAAGGAACCTAACGATTGGAGACCTTGTGGGGATTATCGTAGATTAAACTGCATTACAATACCAGATAGATATCCTTTACCTCATATTCAAGATCTTACAACAGATTTTAGAGGTAAGAGAATCTTCTCAAAAATTGATTTAGTAAAAGCATATCACCAAATTCCCATGGCTGCAGATGATATTCATAAAACAGCCATTACTACACCTTTTGGGATGTTTGAATTTACCAGAATGCCTTTCGGTCTTAGAAACAGTGCACAAACATTCCAAAGATTTATCGATGAAGTTTTCTTTGATATAGATTTTGTATTCACTTATATAGACGATGTGTTAATTGCTAGCGAAAATGAACAACAACACTTGAAACATCTTAAACTAGTTTTCCAACGACTTGACGAATATGGTCTCAATATCAAATCATCAAAGTGCATTTTTGGAGTATCAAGTCTCGAATTTTTAGGTTATCCGATTTCGGCTGAGGGTATAAAACCATCCAATGCAAGAATTAATGCAATCCTTTCATATCAGAAACCAAATTCGATAACAAAACTACAAAAATTTATTGGAATGATAAACTATTATCATCGATATGTACCAATGCACAGTGGGGCAGAATGGAAATTTTTTGGAAATAAATCTGGCATTTCTAAACGGCTGATCCGATCGGGATAAAATTTGGCGTGAGCGTAGCCAAGGAGTATTCGAGTTTAAGTTTTGAAGATGAACCCTGCAGATGCCCCAGGGACGGCGCTGTGGTGGCTCAAAGTAGGGTACCTACGACATGTAAAATTTTTAAACTCGTGCCATTTTTTTGTTTTTCACCCAAATACAAAGATTTTTATATTTTGTGAAAGCGCTCGACGAGATCTTGAAAAAACATGCTTGGACATACTACTTATCTCTTATAATATCCGAGTTATAGGCATTTAAAAATTTAGTGATACAAAATTTTCCATACCTTGGTCCGCCTTTTTTTGAATACCGGGCGTAATTTTGGACCAAATGGACTCAATTTTTTCTTGTTAGTTAGACAACAAAATTTCCAATAATATACAAAAAATTTCAGATCAATATTGTTTACAGATCTAAAAATATACGTTTTTTAATTTAAAAATTCAAAACATTTTAGATTTTTGGCGTTTTTTTGCCAAAAACGTGTCTTAACTCTTTTATTAATAAAATAAAATTTTTATTAAGAACATATAACAATTTTATAGTTTTCTAAAAGGTATCTTTACGCAGAACGCTTTGGCGTAAAAAACTTGTCCTATTTTTTGAAAATGTTGCCACTGCGTCCTTCCGAATATGACCTATTTTTTATCAAAACTTCAACTTTGGGCCACATGTTCTAAAATCCCAAAGCTGGGATCAGAAAACTGAAAGCAGTTTTGGAAACCTCAATATGTTTTCTATTTACTCCAAAAGTATTTTCCCAGCCCTGAAAGAAATGTGGACCCTATGGGCAAAAAAGTAAAAAATCCCATTTTTGGGATTTTCATTCCTATTTTTGGGAATTGCGGGATGCCCATTGACCTTTTCAATTTTTTTTTTGCATATTCTTATTTGAAATGACAAATTTAACAAACGTTGAAAATTTCATTGAGTTTTGTTCATAAATAAAGATTTTGTCATATATTACATATTTGTTTAATTTCTAAAACTATGATTTATATCAAAATTTTAATAGGATCGCAGATAGCTACAACAATTTAGTCCATATTTATCCCTTAATATCATTTTTTAGTTAGATATGGAAATTCTCAATTACATTCAAAAATATGTTCATTTAAACCTGTGTCCTTTAATTTCATCTTTTTCATATTTTAGTATTAAGTATGACAGCACATATTTAAATCTTATATTTACCTATTTTCTATTATTAAATTTTCAAAAAACTATTTTTTACCTAAATTTTTTCGACAGATCATTTCGTTCTGTTTCGTTTATGATCATGTAGGTAAAAATATACAGGTAATGATAATTTCGATTCATTCACTAATAAGAAATATCAATGACTGAATTACAGGTTATAGTAATATAGTCCTAAATGTTAATTGGTAGACAATTCGTAATTTTTTACTTTGGAATACCTGTATCGGAAATGACAAGAATTGGTATATAAGTAAACTTCTCAGATTTTAAGTACCATATTTAATAAATCTACAATGAAGATTACATTAAAGTACGAAGAGTTGTGTTCCGTTTTATGGAGTATATCTTCAAAAGGGCCAGAAAGAATTGAAGACATTTCAAATTATATAAAAACTACATATAGTAGAAAAGTAGACAAAACAGGCATATCAAAAATTGAAAACTTTTTAAAACTTTTTGATGTAAAAAGTAAGTCTGTGGATGGAAATCAAAAGAAATTTCGATTAAAATTTTGTAGTTGGATGGAAACTACTACGGAAATCTCAACTTACAACACATCAACAGGAGCGCCTTGCAAGTCATACGAAGACTTATGTTCAAGGTAAAAAAAAAGAGGGTCACACAAGAACTTTTTTCAATCTCAAATGAGGAAATTGCTGATACATTTAACGAAATGCTGAAAAAGGAAAACCAACATATGGATGTCGTACATATTGCAACTATTCTTCCTAATGTATCACCAAAACGACTTAAGCGAATTGTGGAAAGTATACCAACTCCAACATCATAATCAAATTTTACTGAAGAGGAAGCAATAGCGCTAATGTTGGAACTGGGTCTCAGTCGAAATAAGTACCAAATATTAAGGAAAGCTCTGCATGAAAAAGGACACAATATATTACCATCATACAAGGCGATCCAGGAAAAAAAAAAACAAACTATCCTACTAAATCAACAAAAAATAATGAAGAATTGAAAGAACTGAGAGCTGCGGAAAAAAGCAGAATCCAAGAAGAATTTAAAGTTCAGATGGGATTAAACATCGACAAACCACTTTCAAGTTGCGGTAGTACAAATGACGGTAATACGTCGAGAAGGTTTTTTCGTGATTTTGAAATTACTTCAAAAATAACTGGAATCGACAAGGAGTTGCTTCGAAGAGTTAAAACTATTTTAATGGCACTGAATAGTAAACATAAAATTAATGAAAATCGATTTGGGGAATACACATCTGAAATTTCTAAATTACTTGTATCTCTGTATCCATGGAGGGAACTAACACCAACAGTACACAAAGTATTGTGTCATGGTCAAATAATAATTGAATCGAATATTCTTCCACTTGGAGAGTTAACAGAAGAAGCCCAGGAAGCGAGGAATCGATATTTTAAGCATGTTCAACTATTCAGCTCAAGAAAATGCTCCAGGCAATCACAGAATGAAGATATTTTTAATAGTTTACTTCTATCTTCTGATCCTGTTCTTTCAACTATGCGAAAAAGATGGATTTGTTATGAAACTCTATCATCTCAAAACAAGGAAGATTTAAAGGACTTATATTACCTTCTGGATATGTATACCGATATGACAGATTATTTTATAGAAAATAAGTAGTGTTAGGAATTAACTATATAAGTAGGTTGTAAGAATTAATTGTATTATGTTTAAGATAAACATTTCAAATAAAAAAAGCTATTATACTAACTGATGATATTGTATTAAATTGTGTTTTATATTTCGGTGGGCGGGAAAGGTGGTTTGTGTGGGGTGATTTAGGTGTTGTTGTGCGTGGCTCATAATAAAATTATAATTTTTTTTATTTTATATACAATATTATAATAAAATAATTAACTAAATAATTTTTAAAAATTGTCCAAATATTTTATTCAACACCAAATGTATGTTCTGTCATACTTAATACTAAAATATGAAAAAGATGAAATTAAAGGACACAGGTTTAAATGAACATATTTTTGAATGTAATTGAGATATTGGCTTGAAATTTTTTGTAAAGGGTCGAGAATTTCCATATCTAACTAAAAAATGATATTAAGGGATAAATATGGACTAAATTGTTGTAGCTATCTGCGATCCTATTAAAATTTTGATATAAATCATAGTTTTAGAAATTAAACAAATATGTAATATATGACAAAATCTTTATTTATGAACAAAACTCAATGAAATTTTCAACGTTTGTTAAATTTGTCATTTCAAATAAGAATATGCAAAAAAAAAATTGAAAAGGTCAATGGGCATCCCGCAATTCCCAAAAATAGGAATGAAAATCCCAAAAATGGGATTTTTACTTTTTTGCCCATAGGGTCCACATTTCTTTCAGGGCTGGGAAAATACTTTTGGAGTAAATAGAAAACATATTGAGGTTTCCAAAACTGCTTTCAGTTTTCTGATCCCAGCTTTGGGATTTTAGAACATGTGGCCCAAAGTTGAAGTTTTGATAAAAAAAAGGTCATATTCGGAAGGACGCAGTGGCAACATTTTCAAAAAATAGGACAAGTTTTTTACGCCAAAGCGTTCTGCGTAAAGATACCTTTTAGAAAACTATAAAATTGTTATATGTTCTTAATAAAAATTTTATTTTATTAATAAAAGAGTTAAGACACATTTTTGGCAAAAAAACGCCAAAAATCTAAAATTTTTTGAATTTTTAAATTAAAAAACGTATATTTTTGGATCTGTAAACAATATTCATCTGAAATTTTTTGTATATTATTGGAAATTTTGTTGTCTAACTAACAAGAAAAAATTGAGTCCATTTGGTCCAAAATTACGCCCGGTATTCAAAAAAAGGCGGACCAAGGTATGGTAAATTTTGTATCACTAAATTTTTAAATGCCTATAACTCCGATATTATAAGAGATAAGTAGTATGTCCAAGCATGTTTTTTCAAGATCTCGTCGAGCGCTTTCACAAAATATAAAAATCTTTGTATTTGGGTGAAAAACAAAAAAATGGCACGAGTTTAAAAATTTTACATGTCGTAGGTACCCTACTTTGAGCCGCCACAGCGCCGTCCCTGGGGCATCTGCAGGGTTCATCTTCAAAACTTAAACTCGAATACTCCTTGGCTACGCTCACGCCAAATTTTATCCCGATCGGATCAGCCGTTTAGAAATGCCAGATTTATTTCCAAAAAATTTCCATTCTGCCCCACTGTGCAATGGTTGCCAAGTTTCTTTCGCCTCTTCATGAAATAATAACCAAAGCTTCTAAAACGAAAAGCAAAGAACTAGTATGGAATGTTGATGCTGAAAAAGCTTTTGATTTACTGAAAGTTAAATTTTCCGAGAAAACTTTACTTACTCATTTTGATAAAAACGCTTACCTAACTTTAGCTGTAGATGCTTCTAATTTAGCCATTGGAGCTGTTTTACAACAACGTAAAAACAATAAAGTTGAACCACTTGCATATTTTTCTAGAAAATTAACTCCAACTGAGTGCAAATATTCTACATTTGACAGAGAACTTTTAGCGATTTATTCATCCGTAAAACACTTTAGACACTTCTTAGAGGGAAGAGAATTTTCAATTCTAACAGATCACAAACCCCTTACATATGTGTTGGATTCTAAAGTTGAAAGATCACCACGACAAACACGTCATTTAGAATACATAGCCCAATTTACTTCAAATATATGTTTTATAAATGGATAATATTGTAGCCGATACACTTTCTAGACCGCCTGAAATCTTTGCTTTTTCTAACCAAAATATTAACCTTGAAATACTTTATAAAGAACAACAAGGAGATGAGGAATTAAAAAATCTTATAAGTGATAAGAGAACGAAAAATAATTTGAAAGAAGTTGATATTCCATCACATAATTTTAAAATATGGTGTGATATTTTAGATAAAACTAATCGTCCCTTTGTTCCACTCTCTTTAAGGAAAACAGTTTTTCATAATTTACATTCTATATCACACCCAGGAATTCGTGCAACGCGAAAACTGATACAAAGTAAATATTTTTGGCCATCAATGCGAAAAGATATACATTTTATGGCTTCTAATTGCATTGATTGTCAAAAATCAAAGATCCAAAGATATACCAAATCTGACATTGAGAAAATAAATATTCCCCAAGCAAGGTTCGAACACATACACATGGACATCGTCGAACCTTTTCCAGTTTCAAATGGAAATAAATATATTTTGACAATAATTGACAGATTCACTAGATGGCCGGAAGCATACCCAATTAAAGACATTACAGCCCAAACAATAGTAAACACTTTCGCATACAATTATATCCCTAGATTTGGCGTTCCACTTAAAATTACGGTTGACCAAGGAACACAATTTACATCTAAATTATTTAACGATTTAACGAAGCTTTTAGGAACACATAAAATCCATACATCCAGTTATCACCCGCAAGCGAATGGAATGATTGAACGCTTTCATCGACAATTAAAAACTGCTTTTAAATCTAGTAACAATGTGAAAAATTGGTCTGAACAATTACCCATTATTTTGATGGGAATTCGATCAACCATAAAGGAAAAAGAACTCAAATGTTGTCCTTCTGAATTAGTTTATGGTCAAACATTGAGACTACCTGGTGATATGGTAGTTAAAAATAATAATATTCCAACTTTTGATGAACTACTCCAAAGATTAAGATCATATTTTAATACAGTTCAAAGCAAAGTTATTCATCATAGTAATAGTAATAATTGTTTTATACCTAAAGATCTTTGGTATTGTGAATATGTTTTTATTAAAATACTTAGACCGAACAGTTTAGAATGCCCTTATGAAGGACCCTTTAAAGTTATTCAAAATAATAAAAACACTTTTAATATCCAATGTGGTAATGTTATTAAAACTCACTCAATTGATCTACTAAAACCAGCACATATTGACAAATCAACACAACTATCAAATAATAAACCTAACACAACCTTCCACATTCAATAATAAGTTATTTTTCTTTTAATTCTATTACTGGTGGGGGAGTAATGTAGTGTATCACTACATACTTCTATTTCTTTTAAAAACCTGTATTATTTACTTTATGTTATTATGTTTTTAAATCAAGTTTTATATTTTTTTATTTTCAAACTTGTCTTTATAATTTTTCATTCAACAAATAAATTTTGTACAAAGAAGTTATTATAATAAATAAACCTTTTTATAAAATAAAATAACTTCAAGGTTGAACAAATTGAGGCAAATACGTTTGGCATAGAATAAAGGCAAAATTGAGTTTTTGTAATTTTATGGTTGTCCCAAGCTTAAAGTTAAGATATCTCGAAGAAATATAGAGATATGACAAGAGTTAAACCTTTATTTTTAAATCGACAGATTGGACTTTTTTATGTGCTCTCAAATATGGTAAAAAACGGGGATTTCATTTTGAAAATGAGAAGTTTTAAGTGCATATTCTGCATATTTTTAGTTTTTAAGTGCATTTTTTATGCGCATAAAACACTTTTTTAGAGCATATTTTTGGTTGCCCTGGTTATCAGTCTTTTAATTATAAGACTTTATTTACTTAAATGATAGAAACAGGGACTGAAAAACGTTTTCATCTAACACACATGGTACCGATAATTACAAAATCATTGAATTCGCATTATTTTTATAGAAAATGTAAAAAAAATAAATTAAAATTATCTTAAAAAATTATAATTTTTAAAATACATATTTCATAATTTCCAAAAAAATATAAATGTTACAGTTTCGATACTAAATTTAGTGTCACCAAAGTTATTGAAAAAACACTAAAAAGCACTAACTTGAAATTTTTCCGCGTCGAAAATTTTTAAAAGCACTAAAAACAATGCTAAAAGCTCTAAGTTGTATTGAAAATCTAGTTAAAATCAACTAGATTTGGTTCGAAATCTCATAAGTACTAGATTTCATTGTAGTGTAAATAGGCTAGTTACAAAAAAATTAAATTATGATGCACCGTATCAAAATACATATTTATGTTTTAAAATTACAGGAAAATTTAAAATTTTGTTTTAATTTTTAACTTCGAAATTGTAAAATGTTGCAAGTTGGCATCAAATAAATCTAGGGTGGCACTTTTAGCGAATCCTTGTGAATTAGAGATTATTTTAACAGCTTTAGAATTTTTTCAAAGAAAAATTAAAATTTTAGAAAATTCTATCCAAACTCATGACCAGCCGTAATCTATGATTGATGACACGGGCAGGAGGCTGGAGGATATGGAGTAGACAATGAAACTCTTAATGGACTCTCATTTCCCTCCTGGTATATCGGGTTCACCTGTCAAAGATTTCCACGGCATGCTTAAAATTTACACATACCCCAATTAAATGTTAGGATCTAGTGTAATATTTGTACCCAAAATAGTTATACGACACCAAAGTCCTATCGACCTATAAGCCTTACGTCCGAAGTAAATTAATAAAGTAGCGACACGAGTTGCTGTACAACCACAAAATTGCGGCCTGTAGCTCGCTCACAAGGTTACATGGCTAGCCAACCAGCCGGGCAGACATGTCTTAATCGACTCAGAAAGTGTTTCTGATAAAGACGTGCAGTAGTACACCACATGGTGTTTGCAAAACAAATACACCATGGTAGATACCTAATACTACAAGTATAAATGAGAGAATGAGTGTAACTGATATTGTATGCTTTTGCTTGTGCTCATCCACTATACCCACAAATAACAGTAAGAGTTGCTTATGGTTTTGAGTTAAATACTCATTTGTATTTGTTTTTTTCTGTCAAATAACTGTTGTACTGCTAATACTTTTGAGTATTTGTGGTAACTTATAGTAAAAACTCAAACCAATGTAGATTAGTGTATTAAGTTTGTTTGTAGTTATATAAAAATGAATAATTTAGAAATAAAAGAAAAAATTTTGTCGAGTGAATTTAAAATTTGTGAAAAAAGAGGACGAAGCAAAATATGGGATTGTTTTGGCATGATAAAAGATCAAAACGAATTAGAAATACAAAATTTTGTTGCATGCAAAAATTGTAAAAATGTATACAAGTACAATAAAAATGCACTTTCAAATTTAAATAAACATAAGTGCTATACACAATTAAAAAGTGAATATGAAAAAATTGTGATTGAACCAAGTCAAGAAGATAAAAAGGCTTGCACCGAAGTTTTAACGGAATGGATTCTAGGAGATATTCGGCCATACTCATTAGTAAATGATAATGGATTAAAATCTTATTCGAATTTACTGTTATCAATTGGGAATAAATATGGACCTAATTTAAATGTAGAATCTTTGATACCGCATCCATCAACTATATGCAGAAATGTTGAAAATAGTTTTTCTGTGCATTTTGAAAAACTTAAGGAAGAGTTGTTATCCATAAGAAAAATAGGGTATGCTCTAACCTGTGACCTATGGACAGAAAATTTCTCAAAAATATCCTACCTTGCATTAACGACTCATTATGTTATTGATGGTGTGTATAAAAGTAAGCTTCTTGGTGTAAAGTCGATGAAAGGCATATCAAATACCAGTAAGTTATCAGTAAAATAATATTCTTTTATAAGCATATAAGAGTGTTATATTCGGCTGTTCCGAATGTTATATACCCACCATCAAACAGGTATCGCATAATAAAAGTAAACTTCCGAAAATATTGCTATAAATTATGAGATTATTATGGTTCGTATTTTTTGGAACTTATTGTATGTATTTCATTGACATATGAAACGACAGACGGAACAAACAATATTACAATGTATTTCAAACGTAATGTCAAAATCGATATACCCGCGATCTTTTTAATGGTGGGTATAAAAGATATATTCACAGCCGCTCCTGAAAATGAAGTTTGACAAAATAAATGGTAGCAAATAGATGCGGAATCAAAATTTTTAAAAACGCATTTTAAAATTTACAAACTTCACTTTTAGGTAGTTGCAGGTTAATTTTATGAAATTAATAACGATAAAAATTTATATTGTGTTACATACATATGTAAACAGGTACCAATATAAAACAAAAATTGGAGAATTTACTCAGTGACTTCAATTGTTCATTAAATGATCCAATAGTTGTGGTAACAGATAGAGGAGCCAATATAAAAGCGGCTTTAAAAGAATATGAAAATATTAATTGTATAAATCACCTTCTTCATAATACAGTAGAAAAATGTATAAATTCTTCAGTACAAATACTTGAAATAATAACAGTATCGTCAAAACTTGTCAAATATTTTAAGAAATCAGGCCTTAATTGTGAGTTAACTACTTCACTAAAAAGTTTATCACCCACTAGGTGGAATACTGTTTATTTTAATTTGTTATCTATTAAATCTAATTTTAATGACATTCAAAAAATATTAATTGAGAAAAATTTAGTAGAAAAATATAATATTATTAAAGAATACCATTTGGACCAGTTGATAGCAATTTTAAAACCATTTATGGAAGCATCAAAAGAGCTTGAAGGTAGCTCCTACGTTACATTACACTTAGTTCACCCTCATATTCAAAATCTAAAAACAATATGTTCCACCGCTAGTAACGATGAACCAACTTTTATTTCAGAATTCAAAAAAAAATTGTATGATACCTTAATAACTTTAGTAGAGAGCAAAATTACAATTTTTCATAAATTAGCTATATTTTTATTTCCACCAACCAATCAATTAATTCAATTTAGTTTAGAAGAGAAAACTGAAGTTTTAAGTAAATGCAAATCTTTGTTACATTTTTATACAAATGACGTTAATATACCAAACCATTCAATTGAAATAAATACATCTAAATTATATTCATTGTTTCAAAAATATGTACAACCAATACAGGAAGCTAATTCCATTGAATCTAAAATTGAAAATGAATTAAATAGATATAAAAATACTAATGTGACTTTACAAAATGATTTTAATATTTTAAAATGGTGGGAAGGCAGGAAAAATGAATTTCCATTATTATATAAGTTATGCTGTAGAATATTCGCTATTCCAGCATCAAGTGCACCATCAGAACGTGTTTTTTCTATTGCTCGTGCTTTGATAACCGATAAAAGATCTAAAATCGGCGTTAATGGAAAATCATTTAATGAAATATTATTTGTGAACATAAATTCCAAAGAGTAATTTTTTATTTATAAATATTTATAAATATGTACATACATGTATGAATGTTAATTATTATTTTCTCTAAGGGTTTTTTTTAATCGTAATGAATTACTGTTAAGTTAGTTATTTTTAGTTTGTTCAAATAACTTCTTTAAGAATTAAATCATTTTATTTTAATGTATTTTTTATAAAAAAATAAACGAATTCCTGTTCATTTTGTTATTTTTAGTTTTGTTTTAAAAACAAATTTAAAAACTGAATTATATTAATTTTTGTACTGTTTTATAAACAATGAAATGAAGTAATAAAACGTATCGTTTTAAAATTATATTTGTTTCATTCGTTTTTGTATTCTGTTTGTTAGTTAATGTTCGTATAGGTACATACAATAAGTTATTTGTTGTACAACCATCATTATCTACATTATCTGTTCAGCAAAACTATAGCAAAACAAATATGTTACTCTTATTCTCTTTGTACTCACTCACACTACCTATGTTTGAGAAAATAACAATACCAACTTGTACCAGATCTACTTAACTACTCATCAATACGCACTCACAGCAGTAGACACTGCGAAAGTGGTACAAACAGTTGTAACTGTGCACGTCTTTAGTTTCTGAGTTGATCGGTTTGATTATTTTTTTAGCAAAATGTTTATAATTTTTATTAAAAATGGAATAATTTTTATTAATTAAAAAGAAATTATTTTAGTATTTATATTAAAAATCACAGGGTTTTATATACATATTTTTTTTTACAAATTGGGACATTTTTAAAAGTATTAAACACTTAAAATACACGTTTTCAAATGAAAAATAAAAAATTTCTCAGACATTTTTACAAAAAGCACGCGTTAAAATGAAAACAAAAATGGCAACATTAACAATTTTGACAAGCAGGGGTAAATAGCGAGTTTAAACAAGTAAAAGTGTTGTATTCGGCTATGACGAATCTTATATACCCACCATCAAATCATGTGCCATATACATATTTCAAGTGAATTTCGGAAAGTGGTCCTATACTACATGAATATATTCTTTTGTTATTTGTTTCCACAATTTCCTTATTTATTTGAAATTTAATTATCTTATATAAATAGTGGTATGAACGTCGGAGTGACAGTAGTATGTTATCATAATATGTACATGGACAAATCCTCACAAAATTTGACAAATATTTTGGTTTCAATAAAACTTGTTATGTTTAAATACATTGCTATCCACGTTTCTTAAGCCAATTATCTGTGTTAAAGTCATTTTCTGAGGGGACAAATAAATTTAAGTTCCCAAAAAACTTGATCATGTCGAATTTCTTTGCAGTACATGAATTTTAAGCCTCTTTTTGGGATTTAAATTTATTTCCTGAAGAGGGGGTATGGCCAATTATAGACCGATCCTTATAAAATTTGAGAGAGATTTTAGTTCCGATTAAACTTGTTTATGTCGATTTGCGTTGCTATACTGGCATTTTGAAGCAAGTTATGTATAGTAATTTTTAAATGGGGACCTTATATGGGGGGTAGGGGTAATTATGGTTCTAACTTATTAAAATTAAGCGTTGAGATTTTAGTTCGCATAAAACTCATTTATGTAGATTTTCGTTGCTATACTGGCACTTTGGCGTATAGAGAGGCAGATGAAAAAAATCACCACTACACACACACTATTGGTATTTCTTAAATGAAATTGCGCTAAAAAAAATGTTTGGCTATTTTCAATTTTGAAGATTAAATTGCATTACTATAAAATGGGAATATTTATAAACAAAATATAATCAATGAACATAAGAATGATAATTTCTTCACATAGAAACAACATTTCAAATTAAAATGTACAAACAAAAGTATTAAACAAGATGAACTTATTTGCTTTCATTGTTATGCCTTCTAGAAAATGTTGGGTGTATATTTTTTTATACCCACCATCAAAAAAGATTGTTTTTGTCATTCCGTTTGTAACACATCGAAATATTGGTCGCAGACCCACAAAAGTATATATATTCTGGGTCATTATTAAATTCTAAGACGATCTAGCCATGTCCGTCCGTCTGTCTGTCCTTCTGTCTGTTCAAAACACGATAGAGTCCGAACGAGAATAAGAGATAAATATTTTTTATTGATGCAGTTTGTTTGGTATTGAAAATGGGAATATCGGTCCATGTTTTCGCATAGCCCCCATACATGGACATCGGCCCATAATAAATCTTACCCCACATATAAGGTTCCTTTCGGAAAATTACTTTAAAGTTCATAATTTGCTTTAAAATTTCAGTATATCAACGAAATTGACATTAACAAGTTTTATGGAAACCACGAAATTCAGCAACGAAATTCGACATAAACAATTTCTTCAAAATTATAGTAAAGCAATGAAATTCGACATAAACAAGTTTTATACGAACATTGTTCTAACTGTTCTTTGAGGATCGGTCCATGATTGACCTTATCATCTATAACCGGCCTTTCTCATAGTATGACATTAACGGCCTTAACTGGCTTAAAAATACCAGTATATCGATAAAATTCGTCATGAACTAGTTTCATAGGATCTAAAATCTTTCTGTCAAATATTATGGTCATCGGGCCATATTGTATCAAAGCCTCATATAAGGCTTAGAAAACATTGATATTCGACATAAAGTTTTACTGAAACCAAAATCTTTGTTAAATCTTCGAAATATCTAATTAAATAAGATAAAATAAGTACTACCATCACCCTGACTATATTACTATTTATATATGACTAGCTATACCCAAAAAACCGCATTTTAAGATTTTTGAAGATTCTAGTTCTAATAGTTTCCCAGTTGTACGAATTTTTATTTTAATGCATATGGGAGGTACCATAGCCCCTTTTAATAGTCCACAATAGGCGTATGGTACCTACCATGTTCACATAAATGTGAAAATTCTTCGTGCAAAATTTGAGGATTCTAGATTCAAATATTTATATGTCAGAGTTGTTAGCGAAAAAATTAAGGATTTTAGCTCTAATAGTTTCTCAGATATACAAATTTTTGTATTTAATTCATATGAGGGGTTCCAAGAACCCCAAATGAATGTCCGCACATTTTACTTCCAAATGTTCACTTTTATGTTAATTTTAAGATTCTACCTCTAATAGTTTCCCAGATAAACGATTTTTTTTATTTAATTCATATGGGAAATACCACAGCTCGTATATAGTCCGCCAATTTTTCCCCCAAAATGTTCACATAGATGTTAAAGTGCTTTGAACAAAATTTACAGATTCCAGCTCCAATAGTTTCCCAAATAAACGATTTTTTGTACTTAATTCATATGGAAAGTGCCACTCCCCCTATTGCTAGTCCGCCCATTTCGCACCCATATGTTCATGTGGATTTTAAATACTTATTATGTATGTGGGCGTGGCACTTTTCCCACATGAAATTTTAAAATAAAAAGTAGCCTTCCAGATACACAGGAAGACACTGTGAAAACAAGCATACATACATACATACATACATACATACATACATACATACATACATACATACATACATACATACATACATACATACATACATACATACATACATACATACATACATACATACATACATACATACATACATACATACATACATACATACATACATACATACATACATACATACATACATACATACATACATACATACATACATACATACATACATACATACATACATACATACATACATACATACATACATACATACATACATACATACATACATACATACATACATACATACACATATCCATTTTATATATATATAGTTAAATCAGTTCAGAAAAAATCCAATAAATGTTTAAATCATGGTAGCAAAAACATCCATACAATATAGGTAGGTCCATTTTCCGAAATTCACTTGAAATTTAAGACAAATGATTTGATGGTGGTTATATAACACAGCCGAATATAGCACTCTTACTAGTTGTAACTTATGTTCTTGTTATACCCTACACCACTATAGAGGGAAGGATACTATGCATTTGTGCTGATGTTTGTAAAGCATTAAAATATTAGTACTATACCCACCTTAAAGTATACCGATCGACTCAGAATCAGTCGATTTAACGATGTCCGTCCGTCCGTGTGTCCATGTAAACGTTGTTATCAATTACAGGTCGCAATTTTCAAGATAATTTAATGAAATTTGGAATACATGTTTGTTTTGACAAGGACGACGCCTACTGTAAATGGTTAAAATCGGTCCATTATTTCACCTAGCCCCCATACAACCGAACCCCCGAAAATGGCTTTTATGCTCATAATTATGTATAATATAGATGTATCTAGATGAAAGTTTGCACAACTAAGTTTTATACAAGCCTTAATGACCTCGCCGAATTTCGAAACTATCAGACTTCATATGACCCTAGCCCACTTCAGAAAGTGACTTGAATATCCGCAATTAATATATTAACACTGTTATTGCAATGAAATTTAGAACAGACAAATCTATATATCTATATACATATATAAAAATGAATGTGTGTTTGTATGTTTGTTTGTTTGGACTTTATAGACAGCTAAACGGCTGGAAAATTTCAAGTGGACATCGTGCCACGCCCACATTCAAAATAAGTATTAAAAGTCGCATATCCCAGAAACTGTAAGAGTTGGAGTCTTCAAATTTTGTATGGACAACTTTGACATCCATAAGAATATTTTTGGATAATATGGGCGTAATGACAAGAGTGGGCGTGGCACTTCCATATGAAGAAAATCTTAAATCAGTATATCTCAGAAAATATAACAGATAGAGTCCTCAAATATTGTAGGACCCACTTTAGGATCAATATGATTATTTAAGGAAAAAAGGAGCGTACTAGCTGTAGGGGGCGTGGCACCCCCATATGAACTATTAGAGCAAAAATCCTTTGAAGCCAATGTGAACATTTGGGTAATATATTGGCGGACTTGCAAATTGGAACCTCCCATATGAATTAAATAAAAAATTCATATATCTGAAAAAATATAAGAACTAAAAAATTTTACATGAAAAACTTCGACATTTATGTGAACATTTAGAGAAAATGGGCAGATTATCAATGGGATCTCCCATATGAATTAAATACAAAATTTCGTACATGTGGGAAACTACTATATTATTTAATTTTTTCATAGGTAACATTAAAATCTAAATTGACGTTTGGAAAAATTGGCGAACTTGCAATAATTTGCGTGACATCCCCAAAATGTAAAAAATGTATATCTGCAAAACTATTACATTTAGAATCTTCAAAATCGTGAAGTGTTTTATTTATTATTTGTTTGTTTGGAGTTTATAGACTGCTAAACGGCTGTACCGATTTTCCTGAAATTTTCACAGTGTCTTCCTGTGTATCTGGAAGGAACTATATGCTACTTTTTATTTTAAAATTTCATGTGGGTATAGTGCCATACCCACATACATAATAAGTATTTAAAATCACATATCTGAGAAACTGCAACAGCTAGAGTACTCAAATTTTGTATGGACAACTTTGACATACACATGAACATATGGGGACAATATGGGCGGACTAGCTATAGTGGGCATGGCTCCTCCCATATAAAGAAAACCTTAAATTAGTATATCTGAGAAAATATAACAGCTATAGTCCTCTAATTTTTCGGAGCCACTTTAGTATCAACATGAATACTTAGGACAAAAATTAGCGGACTAGCAATAGCGGAAGTGGCACCTCCCATATGAATTAAGTACAAAAAATCGTTTATTTGGGAAACAATTAGAGCTGGAATCTGTAAATTTTGCTCTGCAACTGGGAAACTAATAGAACTGGAATCTTCAAAAACCGTAAAATGCTGTTTTTAGGATAGCAAAGCACACTGGGTATACCTAGCATAATATAAATTCAAATCTATACAGCCCATTTTATCGGTATCCGTCCACATTTGCTCCTATCGCCGATATAAAACCTCTCTTAGAAAATTAGTTTTTCGTCAATAAATTGCTTAAATAAATCGGAATCAAGGTAATATTCAAGATAAATGCTTTATTATGAAAAATAAATCACATTTAATATTCATAAATGGTGTAGGGTATCATGTGGTCGGCCACGCCCGACTATACTTTCTTGGTTTGGTTTTTGAAGTTGTGTTTTTGTTTTTTAAAATTGTGTTTGCAATTTCTGAAACAAAGCGATAAAATATATGCTTTGTTGAATGCTGTCAAGCAAGCAAATATTTGTATTTTTGACGCTCTTGTTGAGAAGTTCGTATGCGATCGTGTTGTATACATGTAAATTGCCGAAAATCTTCGTATTCAGAACAATAGTAGCGCCGGTATATGCTTTAAATAAACATATTTTCACACAATTATACAGATTTTTAACAGAGACCGTTATGATTTTTATAATAAAAATCCAAAAATAATTATTATTTTTGATTTTTATTTCGATCTTTATTTTTTTCTGGCAGAAATAATAATTATTCTGGATTTTTATTTTTTTGGCAGAAATAAAAATCATTTTATTTTAATAAACATATAGCATGTATGTACAAATCATCTGTTTGTATGGCCGTATGTATTTATGTACATTAGGGTCGCCCCAAAATTGAAGTTGCTGATGTTTAAGTTTTTAAAATTTTTACATAGAATTATTTATTATAATTAATTAAAATTATTACATTATAAACCTCATATAATTTCACCGAAATGTTTTTTTTTTCGTTTTTTCGAAATTCGCAAATGTACTGTTTTTTACAATTTCTACTGTTTTTTGTACTGTTTTTTCTTAAAAGCTTTTTATGCAACAATAAAAACATGTCTCCATTGTAAATATTTTAGATCATAAAATTTTGTTCTGTGTAAAAAATCCAAAGATGTTATGAAAAGAACACACATCATTTATTTGCAACGTTTTTTATTTTTTTATTGGGGGGAGTTTTCCCGTTTTTCCTACCGAGTGCGTCCCCGGGTGGCGAATAGGGGGTGGTGATGGACCATCTGTCCTCCCACAGTTTTAGTTTGACTCAAGCTAAGGGAGAGCAGATTGTCCACCACCGGGAATATTATATTCCCCGCGGACCAAAAAACTGGAAAAAACAACATGGAAAATAAAAATAAAAAGATGAAAGTTACGGTGCAGGGCCTAAATAACCCAGTACCGGCGGCAAGTGTTGATCCACTCGCGAGTCACGTGTCGTCGTCATTCTGCAATCGTGAGCAAAATACTACTACGGAGGTGGGTACCTAGGCCTCCGTGGCGGACAATGCGTCAAGTGTACAGCATGCCATTGGCAAAAACATAGGGGTGAAAGAGTAGGATGTATTCGGAGAGAGCTCTAAGCTACCTCAGCCTTTAAATATAGGTGAGGGTTCCGACTCTGAATCCTCAGATGATAATAACAACACCATTATAGCAAATCCCAAAAAGGATGAAGTAGAGCAAATGGTGAAACAGGTGAGTGATAGCATAGCTATACTACCTATTACTAAGAAAAGTCTATCTGGAGCACAGAGGAGGAAGTTGAAAAAGATGCTTCAGGAAATCATAGTTAGTCAATCCAATGACACTCCAAAGAAAAATCGGACTCTCTCACAAGATCTGAGGCAAAGAGGATCAGGTCTTCCGAAGAGTTGACAACCGAGAATAAACCTAAGAAGAAAAAGAGCTCCCCGTCTTCTAATACACAGTCGAAGCCAAGCCATACTTCACTCAAAGGAAGTCAGAATCCTGCGAGTAAGGGTGACAACACCAAGATAGATATTTCGAAGACGATCACGTCGGCGAAAGCAAACTCGAAGGTACGGGTATCTCAAAAGAAGCCGGAAAGAGAGGCTAGACAGTGGAAAAGGAAAAGAGCCGCCATCTTACGCCAAAATTGCCAGAAGAAGATCTGCTATACAGTTTACGATGCCGGTAATCCGACAGGCAAAATTCCAATAGACCAACAGAGTAAGGTAGAGGATCTGTCAAATCCAACGAGCGGGGATGTGATCACTAACTCGCTGGAAGGCAGTTTAAATGGATGACAATTATTAAGGTTATCCAAATAAACCTCCATCGGAGCGAGACAGCTACCAACGCTCTGATGGCTAAAATTAACACAGGTAAGATACATATAGCTTCAATCCAGGAACCTTGGACAAGGTTTCTGGATTAAATCACGTAAATTTCCAACTATTCTACGCTGATACAGGGCCTCGACCGAGAACATGTATCTTATGTCACCAGAACTTATGTTTTCTCCTATCAACAGCATTATCCACATCGGATGCAACGGTGCTGAAGGAGCTATTGAAACTGGTCGAAGAGGCTCAAAGGAAAAATAAGAAAATTGTAACAGGTTGAGATGCCAACTCCCACCATGTAGCTTGGGGTAGTACAAACACCAATCGCAGGGGATTTCCTTAATACTAAAGACTTGATCACATCGAACTTAGGAAATAAAGCTACCGTCGTCAATAGAATCAGAAAAGAAGTATTAGATATAACTATATGTTCAGAAGAGCTTATAAACGAAATTCAGGATTGGAGAGTTTTGGACGAGCATTCCTTTTCTGACCATCGGTACATAAGATTCCAAATACTACGACCGCCACCAAAGCCGATAAAGTTTCGGAATAAGTCTAAAACTAATTGGACAATGTTCGGGACCTTACTAAAGAACCATATAGGTCAGGACACTTTTCAATGTCGAAATAAAGAGGATATAGATGCCAAAGTGGAAACGTTCACAAGTGCCCTGGTTGATGCGTTTGAGGACAGCTGCCCTCTGCGAGAGCGGAGATCTGCCCAGGAAAAACCCTGGGTAACTGGGGAGATCCGGAACCTTGGGAAGACTCTTCGCAAACTATTTAACCGGGCACGGCGTAAAAAGACCGCAGTATACTGGGATGAGTATCATAATAAACTTGGTGAATATAAGAAAATCGTTCGAAAAGCCAATACAGGGCCTCGACGCTGATACAGGGCCTCGACCGAGAACATGTATCTTATGTCACCAGAACTTATGTTTTCTCCTATCAACAGCATTATCCACATCGGATGCAACGGTGCTGAAGCAAGGTCGTGGCAAGATATTCCTTGCATCTATTTACCTGCCTTTCGATTCTCCGACACTACCACCAACGTCGGATCTGATGAAACTGGTTGAAGAGGCACAAAGAAAAAATAAGAAAATTGTAATAGGTTGTGATGCCAACTCGCACCATGTAGCTTGGGGTAGTACAAACACCAATCGCAGGGGTCAAGCCCTCATGGATTTCTTTAATACTAAAGACTTGATAACATTGAACTTAGGTAATAAAGCTACCTTCGTCAATAGAATCAGAGAAGACGTATTAGATATAACTATATGTTCAGAAGAGTTTATAAACGAAATTCAGGATTGGAGAGTTTCGGACGAGCACTCCTTTTTTGATCATCGGTACATAAGATTCAAAATACTAAGGCCACCACCAAAGCCGATAAAGTTTCGGAATAAGTCTAAAACTAATTGGACAATGTTCGGGACCTTACTAAAGAACCGTTTAGGTCAGGACACTTTTTAATGTCGAAATAAAGAGATATAGATGCCAAAGTGGAAACGTTCACAAGTGCCCTGGTTGAATCGTTCGAGGACAGCTGCCCTCTGCGAGAGCGGAGATCTGCCCAGGAAAAACCCTGGGTAACTGGGGAGATCCGGAACCTTGGGAAGACTCTTCGCAAACTATTTAACCGGGCACGGCGTAAAAAGACCGCAGTATACTGGGATGAGTATCGTAATAAACTTGGTGAATATAAGAAAATCATTCGAAAAGCCAAACGAGACTCCTGGAAACTTTTCTGTGAACAGGTAGATAGCGTAAATGTCGTTCCGTGTGTAACACCAAGAAATATTTATTTAAGACCCAACAAAGTATATATATTCTGGGTCCTTATGAAATTCTGAGTCGATTTAGCTATGTCCGTCTGTCCGTCTGTGTAAAACACGCTCACATTAAAACTAAGCAAAGGAAATCAACCAAATTCACCCAAAATATTTATTATTATCCTAAGCAGTTTGGTATTGAAAATCAGCAAAATCGGTTCACAACGTAAAAAGTTATGAGTAAAAATTTCAAACTACCTCGAAAAAAATTAAGTTTTTTTCAACATTCTTTTGAAGTTTTCTCAGAAACTACCAAAGATATTTCGATGAATTTTGTCACACATTATTTTTTTATGCTTGTGATCAATTATGTTCAAGATCTTTACAATCGATCGAATATTTCCCATAGCCCCCATACAAAGGTATATATTCCCGGAAATTAGTAACGATAAACTAATAACTCCCTCAAATATATCGGTATCAACACAAAATTGTGTACATGCAAATATAATATGAACAGAAATCATACAGTCAACGTAGATCTCAGTCGGTCCACAATTGGTCATAACTCTCATATAAGGTCCACTTCCGAAAATCACCTAAACGTACATATTTCATTGATGAATATAGCTATTGTGATAAAATTCGAGTTAAATATGTTTTGTGTACATACAAATTAATCTACCAAATTTTTTACGGATCGGTCCATTATTGGTCATAGCTCCCATATAAGGCCCACTTCCAAAAATCATTTAAAATCTCATATTTCATTGTCAAATAAAGCTATCTTGAAAAATTCGACACAAATATGTTTAGTCTAAATATGAATCACTCTACGAATTTTTTTTCCGGATAGGCCCATAATTGGTCATAGTTCCCATATAAGGCCCACTTCCGAAAATCACTTAAATGCATATATTTCTTTGAATAATAAAGCTATCGTGATACAATTCGACACAAGTATGTGTTGTATACATACAAATCATTCTAAAAATTTTTTTACGGATCGATCCATTATTCGTCATAGCTCCCATATAAGGCCCACTTCCGAAAATCACTTAAAAACACATATTTCATTGTCAGCTAAAGCTATCGTGATAAAATTCGACAAAAATATGTTTTGTGTATATTCAAATCATTCCACAAATTTTTTTACGGATCGGTCCAATATTGGTCATAGCTCCCATATAAAGCTCACTTCCGAAAATCACTTAAAAGCACATTGTCAAATAAAGCTATCTTGATAAAATTCATATCCCATAAAAAGTCCACTTTCGAAAATCACTTAAACGCATATATTTCATTAAATTCTAAAAATATAAGGATAAAATTCGACTTGAATATATTTTGCGTGCATATAAATCATTCTACCACTTTTTTCCCGGATTGGTCCATTATTGGTCATAGCTCCCATATAAGTCACACTTCCGAAAATCACTTAAACGCACATATTTAATTGTTAAATAAAGTTATCTTGATAAAATTCGGCACAAATATGTTTTATCTTTATATGAATCACTCTTCCAAAATTTTCCGGATTGGTCCATATATGGTAATAGCTGCTATATAAGTCCACTTCAAAAAAATCACTTAAGCGCACATATTTCATTATCAAATAAAGATATTTTGATAAAATTCGACAAAAATATGTTTTGTGTAAGGTCATAGCTCGTATACATATAAAGCACTTCCGAAAATCACCTAAACGCACATATTTCATTAATTAGTAAATCTATTATAGTAAAATTCGTATTGAAATTTTTTTTGGCATATAAATCATTATACGAAATTTTTTCCTTATCGATCGATAATTGGTCACAATTCCCATATAAGGACCATTTCCGAAAATTACTCAAATGCACATTGACAATCAAAGTTATCGGGATAAAATTCGAAATAAATGTGTATAAATCATTCTACGGAATTAATATACATTTTTCTCGACCTTATTAAAATTAGTTTGACATATGCATTAATGTTAGTACCCTCAATACGGATATAGATATTTAAATGAGTTTTAATAAGAAGTAGCTTGCTAGTGGAGGGTATTTAAGATTCGGCATAGCCGAATATAGCACTCTAAGTTGTTAAAACCTCTTACTGTTCCATGTGAACTAATAATTATAACAGATACCAATTCAATTATTCGTACATCAATTTAGTTTTGGAACATGTTATTATATTCGTAGTATTAATTTAAAATTTTATGTGCATTCAGAACAAGGTAATTTACCTTCACCGGTATCACTCAGATTTGTAGAAAGTTAGAAATGTAAAATCCTCTAGTATTGAAAAATAAAGTTTATATTCGACTGTGCCGAAATTAAATACCCACCATCAACATATTGTAATGTATTGATATTAATATCAGCATCAATGTGATTTTCAGAGGAGGTCCAATTAGGATTTCTTGTGTAAATTTCGGTCCAAATTTGCAGCCCAAATAGAATGAGTCTTCTAACTCGTGTTTTCAGCTTACAGACACAGAATGTGTATACTTTTTGGGTCGGTCTACGACCAACATTTCGATGTGTTAACAAGTAAGAAGTTATAGTTGGGCGAAGCCTACCATATAATACCCTACACCAGTTATAAAATAAAATGTGATTTATTGTTCATAATAAAGCATCTAAGTTGAATTGTAGCTTGCCTCAGATATACTTTAGCTATTTTTTGTTGAATAAAATTGTGTACATTTAAGTCATATTTCGAAGGGGGCTTTGTATAGGAGCTAGGGTCAAATGAGGCCGTATCATCAAAAAATACATCAGGGTCATGAAGGCTAGTATAGAACTTGGCTTTGCAGCTTTTTGTCGAGATACGAGTATATTGAACATAATTATGAACTTAAAATCCCTATTCGGGGGGTTCAGTTGTATGGGGGCTAGGTCAAGTATTGGACCGATGTTACCCATTCTCAATAGGATCCGTCTCTAGTACAATAGAGGATCATGCAAAATTTCATTGAATTATCTTTAAAATCGCTGTAGAAAATGATTCTGAACCGATTGGTATACTTTAAGGTGGGTATAGGACCAATATTATAACAAACATCAGCACAAACCCAATATACCCTCCCCACTAAAGTGGTGTAGGGTATAAAAACGAAGTGAATAAATAAATTTATATGTGCTATGTGTATGGAATCATACCACTTTAAAAAATAAAAGGTTTAAATATGTATAAAATTAGCTCTGCGGAATTTAGTTTTGCATGAGTCGAAAATAAAATAAGATCGTAATTTTCAAATTAATGAAAATTATGGCTCAAAAAAAGAAAATAAAAACAGTTTTTGAAACAAATCCCGGGATTTATTTTGAAAAATCCCCGGTTTCGGGATATCCTAATCCCGAAAAAATCCCGGGATTTGGAAAATAAATCCCGGGATTTTTTCGGTATTTGCCAATCCCGAAAAATCCCGGGATTTTCGGGATCCGGATTTCGGGATTGGCATCCCTAGGTTCTATATTGAAGACCCAGAAACTGAAATATACCACCGTTTACCAAATCATAACACAAGCTTCCAGGCAGAAGTACGAGCAATAACGAAAGGGCGAATGTAATAGCTTTTAAAGGTAGGGAGCTCGAGGCCGTTAACCTGACAAACGCGAAACCATTCGACGCAACAAAAGCTGAACTAAAAATATGGGTGACAGAATCCCATAAGGCCTCTTGGAATAATGAAACAGTTGGTAGAACCACGATGATCCTATGGGGTGACCCTGATGAGAGCAAGACGAAAAATCTCCTCAAAATGAGCAAGTCTGGAGTTAGTATGATGGTACATATTCTGAGTGGACACACAGGATTACGAGCACATCTATGCAAAATTGGACGTGCGGATTCAGACGAATGTAGAGCATGTGGAGAAGACAGTGAAACTCTGGAGCACTTTCTTTGCCACTGCCAGTCATTCGTCGAAGTTAGATCCAAGTATCTTGGAAGTGATGTTATTCCGGAAATAACTGACTGACTAACACTGATTTGAAGATTCTTAGGAATTACGTTCAGGAAACTGAGTTTATGAACACTGAAAAATAATTCATTCAGTTCCTTTTTTCATGATAAGGAGCGCACAACAGGCCCGATAGTGGCCTAGGTGTATTTCTTCGGATTTGATGTAATATACATCCTCCTATCAACCTACCTATTGTTTTAATGTATTCATATTTTCAGAGCAAGCAGAATCATTTTTTTCCAAAATTTATAAAAAAGCTCATGATATTTTAAAACAAGTTAAAAATACATATATTAAATTTTTTAAGTTACATATTACTTAAAGAGTCCAGTAGGATAAATTTAAATTATTAGAATAAGTATGCAGTGTATATTTGAAAAATTTCCATTTTAGAAATTGATAATAAAACAAGTAAGAGTGCTATATTCGACCATGCCGAATCTTATATACCCACCATCAAATGATAGCCGAAAAGGAATGCTTTGTTATTATCGAAAAAATGTATAATATATTAGATCTATGTTGAATTTTATCATTATATATCGATATTAATATGAACATCAGGGTAATATTTGCAAGAAACTTACTTGTGTTGAAATTCATCGCTATACTCGTATTTTTTAGCTGGTAATGAGCGTTAAAGTAATCTTCTGAAGGGGGCCTTTTATGGGGGGTAGGGTAGTTTATTAGTCGATCCTCAAAAAAAACTTGTGTGTGTAGAATTTCACCACTACATTCGTATTTTTAAGACTGTAATGAACGTTAGTCATTTTCTAAAGGGAACCTTATATGGGGGGTAGGGTCAATTATGGACCGATCGTCATAAAATTTGGTAGAGAGATTTTGGCTTATATGAAATTTATTTATGTCGAATTTCATAGCAATACTTGTATTTTTGAAACAGTAATGCTGCTTTTATATTTAAAAATATTTTAATAGTTGTTTTTGAAAAAAAAAACATGTACTTATGTACAAATGAAATTAATTTACTATATGATCTCATATTTTAATTATTTTTTAAATAATACATCTTTTCAAATTTACGGCATTTGGTTTCAGAAATTTTTTTCGTATTATCAGCAGTTTTAGAGTTATAGTAATTTTTTGTTCATTTGAGATATGTTTTTCTAACCTCAATATATGTATTTTGTACTACAAACATACATGGGCACAGTGCAGTATAATTTTACTGCATTACACATTTCAGTAATCAGTAAATTTTTACTGGTTACTGAAAAAAATTTCAGTATTCAGTATATAATTACTGGTTACTGAAAAAATTTTCAGTATTCAGTAAACTTTTACTGATTACTGAAAAAAATTACAGTATTCAGTAAAATTTTACTGAATACTGAAACAAATTTCAGTAAACAGTAAAAAATAATGGTAATGCAAATCTTACTGAATACTGAAATTTCTTCAGTAATCATTACAATTTTCAACCAAAATGCATTATTAGGAATTTTTTTATCTTCGATACGTTATAAGAAAAGTATAAGTCTTCTTTTACATATAAGTAAAAGTATAAGTCCTCTTTTACATTTCTCAATTTTCTTTTAAAAGCTCTTCGCTTTTTGAAATTATGAGTGTAAGAGTTGCCATTTTTATAATTCTTAATTTATTGTTTTAAATATTTTATAAATGAATAAATCTTTTTTTTAATATTTGTTATATTAAATATTGTTTTAATTATTTAAGTAAATATTTATATAAGAAAATGTATGAAAAAAATACTAAAATGCTTTAAAATACATATTTTGCTACTATTAGCTGTATGTTTTAGTTCTTTGTTTTTTTTTTTTTAAGATGTAATAACATTTTAATACTCATAACACTAATTCATGTGTGAGAATAGTTGCGCACGATATTTACGCTGTGAGAGCAGAATAGAAATAAAGCAACTAGCAAAATCACGAACATGGAAAAGCAATGCACTTTGGGTCTCGTTTAAGTAAACTTGGCATAAAGTAAATATTGAGAAATGATTTTTTTGATAAACATTTAATACTCCAGGAAAGATAAGACTTTTTTCTATATAACGCCGTCATTAGTTTTCGTATTTTTTTATTGTATACACCTTTAAATGATGTAGCAAGTTTATTTTTCTTATGTATAATATTAATTAATATTAATATTCCTGGAAAGATAAGACTTTTTTCTATATAACGCCGTCATTAGTTTTCGTATTTTTTTATTGTATACACCTTTAAATGATGTAGCAAGATTATTTTTCTTATGTATATTTTTCTACAAATTTTTTTATTATTTAATACCATAACTTTTTTTGTACGAATCTACCATTTAATACTAATTTCTAAAAATTTTCTTTTTCGATACCAAATATACTATTGTTATATATGAAAAGGTGTTATTTTAAATCATCTTTGCAGACAAAGATTTAATTATTAACGACATTTTAAAAGGTAATTTTTTATAGATATTTATGTTTTTTTTTTGCAATTTTTAAAAGTGAAAACTACAATTTGGCCACTGATGGCCTCTAAGCGACCATATCCCAAAGATACTCTGAAATCTTCTCAATAACACCAAAATAAAAATGTTTGCCTCTTCGGCATTAATGTTCACTTTTCTAACACTCCATGATATGAACTTGAAAGGTTTTTAAAGCCTAGTACACCGGAATATAAGCCACTTATTATCATGTTAGCGATTTTTAGTGACAAAATATAGGAAATAAAAAAGATTTTCGTATAATTCCCTATCCCAAATCCTATATAACTGTAAACGAAAGTAATAGGATATATATAAATATAATAAAAATATTTCGTAAATAAAATTTTTAAAAATTTTGTTTTGAAAATTTTGCAAAAAAAATTGCATCAAGTGCAAACTTTTTCTTTTTTTACTTCGTATCTAGAGGACTTCTTCTATCCACCGATACCCATAATTTATAACAAAATATTATAGCTTAGTTAATGCCAAGTTTTGTTCAGGGAGACCCCACTGTGCAATGTCGGAAAAAACCCCTCAAATTACGATTCGTGCGTGTCTTGCTACTTCCCTTTCTTCTTTCCCTCCTTTGCCAACAAACTCGACACGCTTGCCTGCTCACCCTTAAGAAAAAGTATGATATGCTGTTATTACTATTGGCTGTACATAAAGTTATCACAATTACGTTTGTTGTTCAAAATATATTGAGGTTAGAAAAACATATCTTAAATGAACGAAAAATAACTACAACTCCAAAACTTGTCTGAAACCAAAATGCCGTAAATTTTATTCTCTACAAATTTTGTAATGACTCCTAAATCCGTATGATGTATGAAAAAGGAGATATTTCAAAAAAAATTATTATTTTGACCTCCAATATTTTAATTATATGTGACACGTTTTCAGTTATTATTCATATATTTATAACATTAATTTGATGGTCTGTGGTAATTTTTTATTCGGCATTAAAATCTTAATTTATTAGACCATAAATGTGTTAAATTGTATAAAAAGCACTCATTTCCTATGGAAATTGTAAATGTAGCTAAATAAAAACTCCTCCAAACCATTGAGATCCCATTCTAAAATGTTTACAAAGCAATAACAATAAGTTTGTCTATTTGTCATAAAAAATTAAGAAAAACAAAATATGTTTTTTTATGGTATTCAAGGATAAAGGACATTTTCTACTGTATGGTCCTTGCGCCAGGACTTCATGTAATTTTAATGAAATGTCAAAAACGAGTAATCGAAGACCTGTCGAACGAAACATCATTTGTTAAAATCGGATAACTGGTTCCAAAGTTATTCAGTCATCAACCCGAGATGCCCTACTTTAGAGACCCATAAAATATGAACCGAATGAGTTATGGATCTAATTTATACGTCGTAGAAACCGCATTAAGGAGAATATATGCCCCTAATTCGAAAAAAATCGAAGGGGACAAAAATTTGAAACAGCGTTTTTTGGTCGATTTATTTTGGAATTACCCTGTATTAAAAATTTAATATTATTTTAGTTACGAATAATTAAAAAGGATTATACAACTAAGCATAAAAAAACATGAATAATTGCATGTAAAAAATCAAAGTATAAATGTGCATTATTTTTTTGGAAGATTCTCAAAAGAGAATTGGAAAAAACAGACGTCTAAAAATTTACATGAAGACACATTTTAAATACATTTTAAACTTTAAAATGTATTTAACATGTGATCCGATATAGCCCATTTGCATTACCAAAGAAACCTTATCTGTAGGAAATATTTGTGGAATGTTTTAGCCTTCTGGCTCTCTCCGTTCGGACCTTATCATGCTTTCAAGGCAGATGGATGGACATTGCAAGATAATCTTAGAATTTAATAAGAATAAAGTTTATATACTTAACAAATAAATTTTCTATTTTTAAAACTGCTCCGTATTTCGTCCCACTATAAACGACATTGGTTAAATTTTAAGAAGATAATTAAAGGTCAATTAAAAACGTAAAGTAGTTTAAAAAATGTTTCAAAATTTCGTAAAAAATCCACCAAGTGTGTAAAAAACTAAAAAGTTGTGAATTAAAAAAAAAATATTTCGAAAATATTACTGACAATTTATTCCAGAATTGTAAACTCAGCTATTTGAATATATCCTTCATTAACATTTATTATTTTTTTTTTTCGAAAAACTCTTGGAAGTATGAGTAATAAACCTGACATCTATTCACAGAGTTTTATGATTATTTCAACTGAATTTTCAATATTTTTGCGATAAGAAAAATTGTGGCTTATCAAGTTATTGCCTAACAATAATTGAAATTTTTTTATTTTCAAAAAACAAGTTCTAGTACATTTTCAAAGTGGCTTATCATGTCCTTGCAACAAAAAAATATATAAATTTTATTTTCAATATGAAGTTTAAAATATAATTTGTAATTTCTTTTTCATATGAGAATAAATTTGGCTAAATATACTTAGCTAAATTATTCTGCAGTAAAAGGCAGGTCCTGTAGTATGATTCGGTATAGGCAAAACATATTTTAAATAGAATGAAAAAACACATTGGTTTGGGTTTTGCACTGAATATTCAGATTAAAATTTGATATAATCTTGTGTTTATTCAGCATAGTTGATTTTCTGCTTCTTGGTTATCATTTTAAACATCTGAACCAATTTCGATGCATGTTGCGTCAGAAGTCTTGCACGGATTTTAGAAATTTCAAGTCCATTGTTCAAAAAAGGTTTCGATATGCACTTTATATAACAGGCGTTATGATATTATGATTTTGTATAAGCTGATGATTGTGACATGTTTTACAAAGATTATAGGATATGCTGCAATGTCTTTGGTGATTTGATATGATAAATATGATTTTATATTATGCACATAGTTTGAACTTTATATAAGATCTTTATCCCGAAATGGAAGTCAATTTATAAACAAAATTTATTGATGTTTTACAATCAAACATAGTCAAAAATAGTTAAAATTAAAACAAATTGGTAAATTGTTTTTTTTTCTTGCATGAAAATATACGATATACTGTGGCTGCAAAACATGTGTGTGTTTGTTTAATAAAACAATACCATCAAATATTTGTTTAAGTCTAAACATTTTGTTTGACACAACTTTATAAATATTTATAACAAATATTTGGAGCAAATATTTGAATGTTGTTGTTTACATTATTTTGCAAAGTTTTGGTAGCGTACATAAATTTCAATAATTCAAATAAACTTCGATCTAGATTGAATTTTGAAAAACGGAAAAAACCGTTTCCGTGAATTTTATTGAGGATTATTATGTATTAATATCAACGAATTATATTAAATTCATCTGTGTTAAAATGTAAAAAATCTGAAAATTTTATTGTATATTACAATAAACTGATTTTTATTTCTGCCCAAAAAATAAAAATCCAAAAATAATTATTATTTCTGCCAAAAAAAAAAAAATAAAAATAAAAAAATTAAAAAGCATAGCGTTTTATAAAAATATAGCTCAAATCAATTCATCACGTCATGTTCTCCAATATTTTATTGTATTTGATTTTTATACCCTACAACACTTTAGAAGGGGAGGGCATATTGCGGTTGTGCTGATGTTTGTAACGCACAATAATATTGGTCCTTTACTCACCTGTGGCACTTTGCCTACTTGAAATATCAAAATAAAAAGTAGCCTATAGTTCCTTCCAGGCATACACAAAGAAAATTGCCGTCTATAGACTATAGACAAACAAATAAACAAGCAAACCCACAAATAAACACACATTAATTTTTATATATATAGACTAGCTATACCCAGTGTGCTTTGCTACCCTAAAAGCAAAAAAAAACACTTACACATGGGAGATGCCACTTAAATTATTGCAAGTTCGCCAACTTTTCCGAACGCTAATAAGGATTTTAATGTAAGCTATGGAAAATGTAAATAATATTGTATTGTATTTAATTCATATGGGAGGGGCAAATCCCCCCCATTGAAAGTCCCCCCATTTTTCTTTAAATGTTAACATGAATGTCAAAGTTCTTCATGTAAAATTTGAAGATTCTAGCTTCTACAGTATCTCAGATATACACATTTTTCTATATAATTCATATGGGGGTTCCAAGCCACCCCCTGATGAAAGTCCGCTTTTTTTTCCCCAAAATGTTTAGATGAATAAGTCCCTTTTCCAAAATTTTAGAAATCTAATTCTATTAGTTTCTTAGATAAAATATTTTGTTGTATTCAATTCATATGGGAGGTGCCGCTCCCCCCATTGGTAGTCCGCCAATTTATTACCCAAAATATTTACATGGATGCTAAAGTTCTTCGTGCAAAATTTGAAGCTTTTAACTCTAATAGTTTTCAAGATGCTAAAGTTCTTCGTGCAAAATTTGAAGCTTTTAACTCTAATAGTTTTCAAGATAAACGAATTTCCGTATTTAATTAATATGGGAGGTGCCACGCCCCCTGCTGCTAGTCTTTTTATATTAACTAATATTGAGTCTTATGTGGCTCCGACCAAATTTGAGGGCTCTAACTGTAACATTTTCCGAGATATACTGATTTAATATTTTCTTAATATGAAAGTTGCCACGCCCACTATAGTCATTCCGCCCATTTTGTTCAAAAATATTCTTATGGATGTCAAAGTTGTCCGTGCAAAATTTGAGGACTCTAATTGTACCAGCTTCCAAGATATATGACTTTTAATAGTTATTTAATGAGTAGGCGTGGCACCTCGCCTACTGGAAATTTTAAAATAAAAAGTAGCCTATAGTTCCTTCCAGATATACAGGAAGGCACTATTAAAATTTCAAGAAAATCGGTCCAGCCGTTTAGCCGTCTATAGACTTCAAACAAACAAACAAATAAACACACATTCATTTTTATACCCTACACCACAATCAGTGGTGATAGAGGGTATATATAAGTTTGTCATTCCGTGTGTAACACCAAGAAATATTCATCTGAAACCCAACAAAGTATATGTTATATATTCTGGGTACTTATGAAATTCTGAGTCGATTTAGCTATGGCCGTCCGTCCGTCTGTCTGTCTGTGTAAAACACGCTCACGTTAAAACGAAGGAATGGAAATTAACGAAATGCAGCAAAAATATTAATTATTATTCGGTACAGTTTGGTATTGAAAATGAACAAAATCGGTTCACGGTATGTATGTATGTATGTATGTATGTATGTATGTATGTATGTATGTATGTATGTATGTATGTATGTATGTATGTATGTATGTATGTATGTATGTATGTATGTATGTATGTATGTATGTATGTATGTATGTATGTATGTATGTATGTATGTATGTATGTATGTATGTATGTATGTATGTATGTATGTATGTATGTATGTATGTATGTATGTATGTATGTATGTATGTATGTATGTATGTATGTATGTATGTATGTATGTATGTATGTATGTATGTATGTATGTATGTATGTATGTATGTATGTATACATGCATGTATGAATGTATGTAGGAACAAACAAACAAATGATATGAACGTATGTATATTACAATAAACTGATTTTTATTTCTGCCCAAAAAATGAAAATCCAAAAATAATTATTATTTCTGCCAAAAAAAAAAATAAAAATCAAAAAATTAAAAAGCATAGCGTTTTATAAAAATATAGCTCAAATCAATAAAAATGGTATATTCATCACATCATGTTGTCCAATATTTAATTGTATTTCATTTTTATACCCTACACCACTTTAGGGGGGAGGGTATATTGGGTTTGTGCTGATGTTTGTAACGCACAATAATATTGGTCCTTTACTCACCTGTGGCACTTTGCCTACTTGAAATATCAAAATAAAAAGTAGCCTATAGTTCCTTCCAGGCATACACAAAGAAAATTTCATGAAAATCGGTCTAGCAGTTTAGCCGTCTATAGACTTCAAACAAATAAACAAGCAAACCCACAAATAAACACACATTAATTTTTATATATATAGACTAGCTATACCCAGTGTGCTTTGCTACCCTAAAAGCAAAAAAAAAACACTTACACATGGGAGATGCCACTTAAATTATTGCAAGTTCGCCAACTTTTCCGAACGCTAATAAGGATTTTAATGTAAGCTATGGAAAATGTAAATAATATTGTATTGTATTTAATTCATATGGGAGGGGCCAATCCCCCCATTGAAAGTCCCCCCATTTTTCTTTAAATGTTCACATGAATGTCAAAGTTCTTCATGTAAAATTTGTATGTATGTATGTATGTATGTATGTATGTATGTATGTATGTATGTATGTATGTATGTATGTATGTATGTATGTATGTATGTATGTATGTATGTATGTATGTATGTATGTATGTATGTATGTATGTATGTATGTATGTATGTATGTATGTATGTATGTATACATGCATGTATGAATGTATGTAGGAACAAACAAACAAATGATATGTACGTATGTATATTACAATAAACTGATTTTTATTTCTGCCCAAAAAATGAAAATCCAAAAATAATTATTATTTCTGCCAAAAAAAAAATAAAAATCAAAAAATTAAAAAGCATAGCGTTTTATAAAAATATAGCTCAAATCAATAAAAATGGTATATTCATCACATCATGTTGTCCAATATTTAATTGTATTTCATTTTTATACCCTACACCACTTTAGGGGGGAGGGTATATTGGGTTTGTGCTGATGTTTGTAACGCACAATAATATTGGTCCTTTACTCACCTGTGGCACTTTGCCTACTTGAAATATCAAAATAAAAAGTAGCCTATAGTTCCTTCCAGGCATACACAAAGAAAATTTCATGAAAATCGGTCTAGCAGTTTAGCCGTCTATAGACTTCAAACAAATAAACAAGCAAACCCACAAATAAACACACATTAATTTTTATATATATAGACTAGCTATACCCAGTGTGCTTTGCTACCCTAAAAGCAAAAAAAAACACTTACACATGGGAGATGCCACTTAAATTATTGCAAGTTCGCCAACTTTTCCGAACGCTAATAAGGATTTTAATGTAAGCTATGGAAAATGTAAATAATATTGTATTGTATTTAATTCATATGGGAGGGGCCAATCCCCCCATTGAAAGTCCCCCCATTTTTCTTTAAATGTTCACATGAATGTCAAAGTTCTTCATGTAAAATTTGAAGATTCTAGCTTCTATAGTATCTCAGATATACACATTTTTGTATATAATTCATATGGGGGTTCCAAGCCACCCTCTGATGAAAGTCCGTTTTTTTTCCCAAAATGTTCAGATGAATAAGTCCCTTTTCCAAAATTTTAGAAATCTAATTCTATTAGTTTCTTAGATAAAATATTTTGTTGTATTCAATTCATATGGGAGGTGCCGCTCCCCCCATTGGTAGTCCGCCAATTTATTACCCAAAATATTTACATGGATGCTAAAGTTCTTCGTGCAAAATTTGAAGCTTTTAACTCTAATAGTTTTCAAGATAAACGAATTTCCGTATTTAATTAATATGGGAGGTGCCACGCCCCCTGCTGCTAGTCTTTTTATATTAACTAATATTGAGTCTTATGTGGCTCCGACCAAATTTGAGGGCTCTAACTGTTACATTTTCCGAGATATACTGATTTAATATTTTCTTAATATGAAAGGTGCTACGCCCACTATAGTCATTCCGCCCATTTTGTTCAAAAAAATCCATATAATAATATGGATGTCAAAGTTGTCCGTGCAAAATTTGAGGACTCTAATTGTACCAGCTTCCAAGATATATGACTTTTAATAGTCATTTAATAAGTAGGCGTGGCACCTCGCCTACTGGAAATTTTAAAATAAAAAGTAGCCTATAGTTCCTTCCAGATATACAGGAAGGCACTATTAAAATTTCAAGAAAATCGGTCCAGCCGTTTAGCCGTCTATAGACTTCAAACAAACAAACAAACAAACAAACGTAAAAAATAAACATTTTTTATGTAATTTTCTCAAAAACTATGCAAGATAATTACATGAAAGTCATCATACATTCGTTCATACACAAGATCTTGATTCCTGCTGAAAATTGCCAGAATCGGTCCATAATTTCATATACCTCCCATACAAAGGTACATATTCCCGGAAAATGAGTTTTTTGTTAATAACTTCCGTCAGAATGTTGATATCTTCACAAAATTTTATAAATTAAAATCTTATGTCAATAGAATTCATTGAGAGAAAAAAATTTCTGGATCGGTCCATAATTGGACATAGCTCCCATAGAAGGTCCCCTCCCGCAAATCACTTAAACGCGCATAACTCATTACTAAATTAAGATATCCATATAAAATTTGGAATAAGTATTGTATTATAAGTATTACTGTGAAAGTTTTTTCCGATCGGCCCATAATTGGTCATAGCTCCCATACAAGGTCCCCTCCCGAAAATCACTTAAACGCACATAACTCATTACTAAACTAAGATATCCATATAAAATTTTGTACAAGTATTGCTCTTACATACAGAAATATTACTATGAAATTTTTTTCCGATCGGTCCATAATTGGTCATAGCTCCCATATAAGGAACCTTTCCGAAAATCACTTAAAGGCGCATAACTCATTACTAAATTAAGATATCCATACAAAATTTGGTACAAGTATTGCTCACATATACAGAAATATTATTATGAAAGTTTTTTCGGATCGGTCCATAGTTGGTCATAGCTCCCATACAATGTCCCCTCCCGAAAATCACTTAAACGCGCATAACTCATTGCTAAATTAAAATATCCATATAAAGTTTTACACAAGTATTGCTCAGAAATATTACTGTGAAATTGTTTTCCTATCGGTCCATAATTGATCATAGCTCCCATGCAAGGCCCCTTTCAGAAAAACACTTAAAGGCACATAACTCATTACCAAATAGTGATACCCATAAAAAATTTGACATACATACTATTTTTGTACACAGAAATGTTATTTCAAAAATTTTTTCACGATCGGTTCATCTTTGGTCATAGCTCCCATACAAGGTTCCCTCCCGAAAATCACTTAAACGCCCGTAACTCTTTACAAAATATTGATATCCATACATTTAACACAAATATTGCTCTTATATACATAAATTACACTATAAAATTGTTCTACGATCGGTACATATTTGGTTATAGCTCTCATACTAGCTCCTCTAGAAAATCACTTAAATGCACAATATTCATTACCAAATAATGATATAGATACAGAATTTTGAAATTTTGTCTTTATATACATAATTTGTCATAGCTCTCATACAAGGTCCTCTTACGAAAATATCTTAAACGCACATTACTCATTACCAAATAAAGCTATTGACACAAAATTTGGCACATATATTAGTTTGGTATACAAAAATTATATTTCAAAATTTTTTCACGATCGGTTCATAACATGGGTGCGGTCGGTCCCATGCAAGGTTCCCTTCAGAAAATCACTTGAACACACATTACTTATAACTAAATTACGATATAGATAAAAAATTTGACTGAGATATAGCTTTTATGTACAGAAATTTTGCTTAAAGCATATATATATATATAAATATAAAAGAAAATGGGGTTTGTAATGTTCAATAAATCTTGGAATTGTAATAGATTTAAGCTGTTTACATCTTGGGGTTTTTCTATTTAAGACATGAGAAAACTTATTTCTACAAATATTTGATCAATTAAAAAGTATTAGAGAGTATTTAAGATTCGGCTCAGCCGAATATAGCACTCTAACTTGTTATATATATAGATTCATATGGGAGGTGTCGCTCCTCCCATGGGTAGTAAGCCATTTTATTTCCCAAAATTTTTACACAGATGTTAAAGTTCTTCGTGCAAAATTTTAATATTCTAGCTCTAATAGTTTCCAATATAAACATTTTTTTTTGGCGGCTTCAAGGCCGTCCTATTTTTGTCCTAAATAATCATATTGACAATAAGTGTCTCCGGTAATATTTGAGGACTCTATTACATTTTCTCACATATACTGGTTTAATATTTCCTTAATATGGGGGGATTGGAATGTTCCACGCCCACTATAGCCATTCCGCGCATTTTGTCCACAAATATTCTTATGGATGTCAAAGTTGTAGATAAAAATGTTTATACCCTCCACCACCATCAGTGGTGATAGAGGGTATATATAAGTTTGTCGTTCCGTGTGTAACACCAAGAAATATTTATTTAAGACCAACAAAGTATATATATTCTGGATCCTTATGAAATTCTGAGTCGATTTAGCCATGTCCGTCTGTCTGTCTGTCTGCCTAAAACACGCTCACGTTAAAACTAAGCAAAGGAAGTCAACCAAGTTCACCCAAAATATTTATTATTATCCTAAGCAGTTTGGTATTGAAAATCAGCAAAAATTACTCTTTTTTCATAATTCTTCTGAAGTTTTCCCAGAAACTACCAAAGATATTGCGATGAATTTTGTCACACATTATTTTTGTACAAGTATTGCTCTCACATACAGAAATATTATTGTGAAAGTTTTTTCCGATCGGTCCATAATTGATCATAGCTCCCAAACAAGGTCCCCTTCCGAAAATCCCTTAAACTCGCATAACTCATTACTAAATTCAGATATCCATATAAAATTTGGTACAAGTATTGCTCACATATACAGAAATATTATTATGAAAGTTTTTTCGGATCGGTCCATAGTTGGTCATAGCTCCCATGCAAGGTCCCCTCCCGAAAATCACGTAAACGCGCATAACTCATTGCTCAATTAAAATATCCATATAAAGTTTTACACAAGTATTGCTCAGAAATATTACTGTGAAATTGTTTTCCTATCGGTCCATAATTGGTCATAGCTCCCATGCAAGGCCCCTTTCAGAAAAACACTTAAAGGCACATAACTCATTACCAAATAGTGATACCCATAAAAAATTTGACATACATACTATTTTTGTACACAGAAATGTTATTTCAAAATTTTTTTTCACGATCGGTTCATCTTTGGTCATAGCTCCCATACAAGGTTCCCTCCCGAAAATCACTTAAACGCCCGTAACTCTTTACAAAATATTGATATCCATACATTTAATTATAAAATTGTTCTACGACCGGTCCATATTTGGTCATAGCTCTCATACTAGTAACACCAAGAAATATTTATTTAAGACCCAACAAAGTATATATATTCTGGGTCCTTATGAAATTCTGCTCACGTTAAAACTAAGCAAAGGAAATCAACCAAATTCACCCAAAATATTTATTATTATCCTAAGCAGTTTGGTTTTGAAAATGAGCAAAATCGGTTCACAACGAGTGAAAATTTCAGACTACCTCGAAAAAAATTACTTTTTTTCATAATTCTTCTGAAGTTTTCTCAGAAACTACCAAAGATATTGCGATGAATTTTGTCACACATTATTTTTTCAAGGCAGTGATAAATTATGTTCAAAATCTTTACAATCGATCCAATATTTCCCATAGCCCCCATACAAAGGTATATATTCCCGGAAATTAGTTTATCGTTAATAACTCCTCAAATATATCGGTATCAATACAAAATTTTGTACATGCAAATATAATGTAAACAGAAATCATCAACGTATATCTCATTCGGTCCACAATTGGTCATAGCTCCCATATAAGGTCCACTTCCGAAAATCACCTAAACGCACATATTCATGATAAATAAAGCTATTGTGATAAAATTCGACACAGATATGTTTTGCGTACATACAAATCATTCTGCTAAATTTTTTACGGATCGGACCATTATTGGTCATAGCTCCCATATAAGGCCCACTTCCGAAAATCACTTAAAAGCACATATTTCATTGTCAAATAAAGATATCTTGATAAAATTCGGCACAAATATGTTTAGTCTAAATATGAATCACTCTAATAAAATTTTTTCCGGATAGGTCCATAATTGGTCATAGCTCCCATATAAGGTCTACTTCCGAAAATATACTTAAACGCATATATTTCATTGAATTCAAAAGCTATAGGGATAAAATTCGACACAAATTTGTTTTGTGTACATACAAATCATTGTATCAAATTTTTTACGGATCGGTCCATTATTGGTTATAGCTCCAATATAAGGCCCACTTCCAAAAATCACTTAAAGGCACATATTTCATTGTCAAATAAAGCTATCTTGATAAAATTCGCCACAAATATGTTTTGTCTAAATATGAATCACTCTACCAAATTTTTTTCTGGATAGGCCCATAATTGGTCATAGCTCCCATATAAGGTCCACTTCCGAAAATCACTTAAACGCATATATTTTATAAAATTCTAAAGCTATAAGTATAAAATTCGACTTGAATATGTTTTGTGTACATATAAATCATTCTACCACTTTTTTCCCGGATCGTAAATTATTGGTCATAGATCCCATATAAGGCCCATTTCCGAAAATTACTTAAATGCACATATTTCATTGTCAAATAAAGTTATCATGAACAAATTCGACACAAATATGTTTTGTCTTCATATGAATCACTCTACGAAATTTTTTCCGGATAGGCTCTCATATAAGGTCCACTTACAAAAATCGCATATTTTCTTTGAATAATAAAGCTATCGGGATAAAGTACGACTTGAATATGTTTTGTGAGCATATAAACCATTCTACGGAATTTTTTCCGTATCGGTCCATAAGTTGTCTTAGCTCCCATACAAGGTTTACTTCTGAAAATCACTTAATACCACTTAATTCGTTATTAAATGATTATATCCGGATAAAATTCGACAAGAATATGTTCTGTATATAGATATATCATTATATTAAAATGTTTTCGAACTGACCTATTAATATAAATTTTTCTAGACTTAACTAAAATTAGATTGACATATGCATATCAATACGGAAACAACAATTTTGCCGAGTTATCTAAAAAGTAGATAGTTAAATGGGTTTTAATTAAAAATAGCTTGCTGGTGGAGGGTATTTAAGATTCGGCACAGCCGAATATAGCACTATAACCTGTTAGTACTCTAGCTGTTGCAGTTGCTGAGATATGCGACTTTTAATACTTATTTTATGTGTGGTCGTGGCTTCTCGCCTACTTGAAATTTCAAAGTAAAAAGTAGCCTATAACCTCTTCCCGATATACAGGAATACACTGTGAAAATTTCAAGGAAATCGGTGCAGCCTATTAGAAGTCTATAAACTTTAAATATACAAACATACAAAAACACATTAATTTTTATATATGTACTAGCTATACCCAGTGTGCTTTGCTACTCTAAAAGCAATATAAATGATGGCATTCAAATTATTGCAAGTTCGCCAATTTTTCCAAGTGTTAATTAAGATTTAAACGTGAAAATGTGAATAATCTAATAGTTTCCCAGATATACGAAATTTTGTATTTAATTCCTATGGGAGGTGCCAATCCCCCATTTTAAGTCCGCCCATTTTTCTCTAAATGTTCACATGAATGTGAAAGTTCTTAATTTGATATACAACTCCCCGCCATTGGCAGTCCGCCAATTTATTACCCAAAATGTTTACATGTATGTTAAAGTTCTTCGTGCAATTTGAAGATTCTAGCTCTAAAAGTTTCCAAGATAAACGAATTTTTGTATTTAATTCATATAAGAGGTGCCATGCCCTCTGCTGCTAGTCCGCTGCTAGTCCGACACTAAAGTGGCTCCGACAAAATTTGAGGACTCTAACTGTTATATTTTCTCAGATATACTAATTTAATATTTTCTTAATATGTAAGGTGACACGCCCACTGTAGCCATTCCGCCCATTTTGTCAACAAATATTCATATGGATGTCAAAGTTGTACGTAAAAAGTTTTAGGACTCTAGCTGTTGCAGTTTCTGAGATATGCGACTTTTAAGACTAACTTTGTATGTGGGCATGGCACTTCGCCTACTTGAAATTCTAAAACAAAAGGTAGCCTATAGTTCCTTCCAGACATACAGGAAGATACTGTGAATAGAATTAGCAGACTATAAAGTCCAATCACACATAAAAACACACATTATTTTTTGTATATATATAGATTTATATGGGAGGTACCAACTCCCCAATTGAAAGTCCGCCAATTATACTCTAAATGTTCAGATAAATGTCAAAGTTCTTTAAGTCAAATTTTAAGATTCTAGCTCTAATAGTTTCTCAGATATACGAATTTTTCTATTTAATTCATATGGGGGCTTCAAACCAACAAAACTACTTTTAAGAGAATTTTGGTTTTTGTTCATAAATAAAATTCAAAAAAAAAAAAAACAGGTAAAAAGTCAATTTATGTTTTCCAATTGAAAATAGAGATTGTGTAGAATGGGAAAACCAAAAAAAAAATATTAAAATGAAAATTTTGGTGCATGTGTTGTTGCATTTTATTAGGTTAGGTTAGGTTGATAGGAGGATGTATACTACATCAAATCCGAAGAAATACACCTAGGCCACTATCGGGCCTGTTGTGCGCTCCAATTCATGAACAAAAATTGTTCACTGAATGTATTATTTTTCCATGTTCAGAAACTTAGTTTCCTGGACGTAATTCCTAAGAATCTTCCAATCGGTGTTGGTTAAGAATGTTATTTCCGGAATAACATCACTTCCAAGATACTTGGATCTAACTTCGACGAATGCCTGACAATGGCAAAGAAAGTGCTCCAGAGTTTCACTGTCCTCTCCACATGCTCTACATTCGTCTGAATCCGCACGTCCAATATTGTATAGATGTGCACGTAATCCTGTGTGTCCACCCAGAATACGTACCATCATACTAACCTCAGACTTGCTCATTTTGAGGAGATTTCTCGTCTTCCTCTCATCAGGGTCACCCCATAGAATCTTTGTGGTTCTACCCACCGTTTCATTATTCCAAGAGGCCTTATGGGATTCTCTCATCCATATTTTTAATTCAGCTTTTGTTGCGTCGAATGGTTTCGCGTTTGTCAGGTTAACTACATCGAGCTCCCTTCCCTTTAAAGCTATTACATTCGCTCTTTCGTTGCCGACAACTCCCGAGGGGCCTGGTACCCATATCTCTGGGAGAGTATTCAGTTAAAGCTTTCTTACAATCCAATACGGTCTTAGATTTAATTCTATCACCTGATATCGCCCTAATTGCCTTCTGGCTGTCGGTAAATATATTAAGCCCTGTGGGCGCCATATTTATTCTAATCCAATTTACACATTGCGTTATTGCTCGCACTTCTGCCTGGAAGCTTGTGTTATGATTAGGTAAACGGTGGTATATTTCTGTTTCTGGGTTTTCAATATAGAACCCCAGGCCCACTTTGTCCCCTAATTTAGAGCCATCCGTGTAGCAACGGATTCCTACTGGTATTTGCTCTAATGTTCCGCTTGACCAAGACATTCTATCTGGGATTAGCGTTTCAAAGTTTCCGACATATTCTGTGTCTGGTATACGATCAGGCACGTCCGATAAATGTGTATAACCTTCCAATGTGTCCAGTATACATTGATGACGTGTCCTATAACCGCTTTTGGCCAGTTCGCCTAAAGTAAAGAGCCGTTCGGCTGTAAGCGCCGCCTCATATCTTATAAATGTTTCAATGGGTGGAATATCTAGCAACGTTTCCAGAGCCTTGGTTGAAGTAGTACACATGGCACCACTTATACCCAAGCAACATGTACGCTGAACTCCCTGTAGTAGTTTGATATTACACTTTTTGTCCAAAGCAGTCCATCAGATTATTGAAGCATAAGCTAGAATTGGTCTAATTACACTTTTATAAAGCCAATTTGTCATAGTAGGACTAAGACCCCATTTCATGCCTATGGTTCTCCTACATATCGCCCAGCACCGATGTGCCTTGTTGATCCTATCCTCTATGTGGTATCTCCATTTTAATTTCCGGTCAAGTATTACACCTAAGTACTTAACTTTGTCTGTCACCGGTATCTTCTTGCCCAGGAAGCAAGGTTCAGTATATGTAGAAATTTTTGTCTTTCTTGTGAAAAGACAGATTTCTGTCTTCGCCGGGTTAACATTGAGGCCTCTCGGTTGAGCCCAGCTCAAGGCCGTATTCAGAGCCTCCTCAGCTCTTCTCCACAAGTAATTTGGATCCTTTCCCTTTAAAAGTATTACAACATCGTCTGCATAACAGACAGGTCCTTTCTCGGTTAGGGTCCTTAGGAGGCTATTAATCGTGGTAACCCAGAGTAAAGGTGACAAAATGCCACCCTGTGGTATACCGCGAAATACCTTTTTCCTGATAGGTATATCGTACATCTCGCAGCTTATCCATCTGTTCCTTAGCATGTAGTTGTTCCAGTTACGGAGCACCCGGTCAACATTAAACTGGTCTAGGGATTGGATAAGGGTATCAGTGTGCACTTTATTGAAAGCGCCTTCGATGTCAATACATACCGCCAGTGTATACAGTTTGCTATCGAAAGATTCACCTATGTAGTGGACAACTTCGTTTAAAGCGGTTTCCACCGATCGTCCCTTTACATAAGCATGCTGCTTAAATTTTAAGTCTTTGTCGGGTGTACTGCTTTTAACCATACTATCGACTATCCGTTCCAAGGTTTTAAGTAGGAAGAACGTAAGACTTATCGGTCGATAGGACTTAGGTGTCGCATAGCTAGGTTTTTCTGGTTTGGGTATAAATATTACCCTTGCATCTTGCCATTTAACTGGGGTATATGCCAATTTTAAGCATGCAGTGATTATCTGTGACAGATGTAAAGAAACCAGTCCCGCCTCCATCTGCAAAAGTGCCGGGAAAATTCCATCCGGCCCTGCAGCTTTATAGGGAGCAAAGCTCTTGATTGCCCCTTTAACCATGTCAGTTGTAATAACTATTTCCGTGTTACCCTCCCCTTGCTCCAATTTCGGTTCATCTATGTTATTCGATATACCGGGTGGAAAATGAGAATCCATTAGGAGTTTCATTGTCTCCTCCATATCCTCAAGCCTCCTGCCCGTGTCATCGATCATAGATTCCGGTTGGACATGAGTTTTGGATAGGAATTTTTTTATCTTCGATACGTCGTTTACGCTATCTCGTTTGGCTTTTCGAACGATTTTCTTATATTCACCAAGTTTATTATGATACTCATCCCAGTATACTGCGGTCTTTTTACGCCGTGCCCGGTTAAATAGTTTGCGAAGAGTCTTCCCAAGGTTCCGGATCTCCCCAGTTACCCAGGGTTTTTCCTGGGCAGATCTCCGCTCTCGCAGAGGGCAGCTGTCCTCAAACGCATCAACCAGGGCACTTGTGAACGTTTCCACTTTGGCATCTATATCCTCTTTATTTCGACATTGAAAAGTGTCCTGACCTATATGGTTCTTTAGTAAGGTCCCGAACATTGTCCAATTAGTTTTAGACTTATTCCGAAACTTTATCGGCTTTGGTGGTGGCCTTAGTATTTTGAATCTTATGTACCGATGATCAAAAAAGGAGTGCTCGTCCGAAACTCTCCAATCCTGAATTTCGTTTATAAACTCTTCTGAACATATAGTTATATCTAATACGTCTTCTCTGATTCTATTGACGAAGGTAGCTTTATTACCTAAGTTCAATGTTATCAAGTCTTTAGTATTAAGGAAATCCATGAGGGCTTGACCCCTGCGATTGGTGTTTGTACTACCCCAAGCTACATGGTGCGAGTTGGCATCACAACCTATTAAAATTTTCTTATTTTTTCTTTGTGCCTCTTCAACCAGTTTCATCAGATCCGACGTTGGTGGTAGTGTCGGAGAATCGAAAGGCAGGTAAATAGATGCAAGGAATATGTTGCCACGACCTTGCTTCAGCACCGTTGCATCCGATGTTGATAATCCTGTTGAGAGGAGAAAACATAAGTTCTTGTGACATAAGATACATGTTCTCGGGCGAGATCCTGTATCAGCGTAGAAAAGTTGAAAATTTACGTGATTTAATCCAGAAACCTTGTTGCGAATCGTCCAAGGTTCCTGGATTAAAGCTATATGTATTTTACCTGTCTCGCTCCGATGGAAGTTTATTTGGATAACCTCAATCATGGTCATCCATTAAACTGTCTTCCAGCGAGTTGGTGGTCACCTCCTCGCTCTTTGGATTTGACTCCTCCGGGTAGCCTGAAGTGGCTATTAATGCAGTGGGTACTGTTGATGGCTCTGCGGTGTCCTTATCAGGCATAGGAATAGCAGTATTTTTAATAGCACTGCTGCACCTCGCTTTTAGGATTTGACTCCTAAACATTGCCAGTACTTGCTAATGATGCTTTGGGTACTGTCTTAGGTGTTTTAGTGTCCTTGTCGGGGCCGGTTTTGACATCCCTTTCAATCGGCGCCTTCCCAATTTTGGAAAGGGCAACTACACTTTCTTCTGGCGAGTTAATGGTAAATTCCTCGATTTTAGAATTTGACTCCTCAACGTTATCAGTAGTGGATACTGATGCTGTGGTCTTAGGTTTTTTAGTGTCCTTTTCGAGGCTTGTTGTAACAGCCCTTCCAATCGGCACCTTGAATATGACAGCTTTAGAGGCGAAGTAAGCCCTACCTTTATTCTTGGGAAGACTAGCCATGGATTTCTGGTCGATACCTATTACAAATAAAGTTCACTCAGGTTCTTCTTTCCTGTAAAAGACATCCCATTTTTCCAAGGCCAGCTCAGCATTTTGACCTCCAAGAATTTCCAGTATACGTTCATTAGCCAGTTTACTGCCCCATCCTTTTATGTAGACAGTGGACTTTAAGAGCACCGGAAGCTCGCTCTTCTTTGCCAGTCCCAGGGAGGAGGGATGCTTTCCACCAAGTTCTTTAGGGTGCTAACACATTGGTGAGATGCCAACCTCATCAACATCACGCCCATGCTGAACTCGCAGCTCTCGCTCTCTATTGGTTGTTTGCCCTTTGAAGCGATTGCATGGTCCACTATCTTATTGTTGACCAGGTCTTCTATTTTACTCTGTTGGTCTATTGGAATTTTGCCTGTCGGATTACCGGCATCGTAAACTGCATAGCAACTTTGGCGTAAGATGGCGGCTCTTTTCCTTTTTCTCCGTCTAGCTTCTCCTTCCTCGTTTTTCGGGGCTTCTTTTGAGATTCCCTTACCTTCGAGGTTGATTTCGCCGACGTGTTCGTCTTGGCGTTGTCACCCTTACTCGCAGGATTCTCACTTGAGATTCCTTTGACTGTGGCTTCGACTATGTATTAGAAGACGGGGAGCTCTTTTTCTCTTAGGTTTATTCTCAGTTGTCAACTCCTCGGTAGACCTGCTCCTTTTTGCCTCAGATCTTGTGAGAGAGTCCGATATTTCCTTTGGAGTGTCGTGGGATTGACTAACTATGATTTCCTGAAGCATCTTTTTCAACTTCCTAATCTGTGCTCCAGAAAGTCTTTTCTTAGTAATAGGTAGTTTAGCTATGCTATCACTCACCTCTTTCACCATTTGCTCTACTTCATCCTTTTTGGGATTTGCTATAATGGTATTATTGTTATCATCTGAGGATTCAGAGTCGGAACCCTCACCTATATTTAAAGACTGAGGTAGCTTAGAGCTCTCTCCGAGTACATCCTTCTTTTTCACCCCTATATTTTTGCCAGTGGCATGCTGTACACTTGACGCATTGTCCGCCACGGAGGCCAACGTACCCACCTCCGTAGTAGTATTTTGCTCACGATTGCAGGATGACGACGACACGTGACTCGCGAGTAGATCAACACTTGCCGCCGGTACTGGGTTATTTAGGCCCTGCACCGTAACTTTTATCTTTTTATTTTTATTTTCCATATTTGTTTTTTCCAGTTTTTTGGTCCGCGGGGAATATAATATTCCCAGGTGGTGGACAATCTGCCCTCCCTCAGCTTAAGTGAAATTAAAGCTGGGAGAGGACAGATGGTCCATCACCACCCCCTATCCGCCACCCGAGAATTTGCACGTCAATAAAATATTTTGCATATTGAAAATTCCAGTTAATTTCGTTGCGTTTTTCAAATTATTTTTTAATTGCTTTTTGGAATTAATTGTTTTATTGTTAAAAGGACACGTGTTAAGTATTTTTCAATTGTAATTTTCAAAAATCATATCCTCATTGTGTGAAAATGTGTAGTTATTTGCGTTAAAAATGTTTAAAGGGAAATAATGAGGCAATTCCAATATAAAAAATTAGTTTAGATTTTAAGAACAAGTGTAAATCAATGAAATTCAATTATGAGATGTTTAATCGATCATTAAAAAATATAAAATATAGAAATTGATGAAATAACACAAGAAATTATTAAAAAAAAAAATCGCACTGAGTTGTCTTTCAAAATCTTTAACTGCCAAAGGAGAGCGACTTGTATCTAAGCAAAAACCATTGAAGTCCTCATTTATCTACTCCAAAGTCCATATACGAACTTAAAAGAACATTATGTTTAAATTTAGACCTCTAAACAGAACTTAGGTTGCTTGGAAACAATATAAAGTGAACTTTCGTGTGGTTCAGGAAAAATACTTAATTTAGATATTTACAAATAGAGGCGGTTCTCATCACCTAAGGTCCACAAAAGTAATATTTTTCAGCTAATATATACACTTATATATAGTTAGAACCCAAATCAAGAATAACTATCCAGATCCAACTACGCCTACTGTATTTTATTCATAAAATAAAGCATTCAAAATATGAGGTAGAAAATCAAGATTTTAGCATGTAATAGTTCTACAGTGGTATACGGTGATATCCCCATACTTAGAGTGGCTATGATGGTACTTAGTGTTAGATTTATTGAATAAGAATCAATATTATACAATTTTAAATAAAATTCTCACAGTACTCCCCAAATAGATGGGGTTTTCGTAATGTAGTTTTTATTTATCAATACAAAATGACAAAAACTCAGATTATTTTGTTATAATATGTAGTTTTATACCCCACTAAACATTTTTTCTAGGTCCAAATCCATTGATTTTCTAGTATATAATGTATCCTTTTCAAAATTACTTATTTTCGAAATAAAATCAAAGAAACGATAGATTTCATGTTAAGTCAAATATTGATAAATTCTTATAGGTATATAGGATAATAAATCGGTTAAAGAAATGTCCAAATTTAGTCGTACCACTACTTAAATATCTAAAAAAAATTTATTTTAATATACAGGTTTAATAAAAATGTAAAATTGTATAAAAATATACAGCAATATTAAAAAAATAAACAAAAAAACTAAAAAACCTACAAAATTAACGTTCACATTTTATAAAAAATCTCGTTAGTTAATATCACGATTCTACTTTTTTTGGTAGAAAATTAAAATATAAGATATTCTTTAAAAAACACAACAAACAAATTGCTTAACTTTGAAAAAAATAATTGTTCAGACAAAGTTTTTTCTTAAAATTTATAAAATTTTACATAGGCAAATTACTTAATTGATTCACTGTATATAGAAGATATTTATTAAACTGCGTTTTTAGCTTTTCCAAATTAAGTTTGTGAAAATTTATAGGAATTTTTATTTAATATAATTTTTTTATATGAGTTCTTTGAGAGATGTGGTCACTATGACCATATCCTTCGACCTCGAAATATGAAAACCAATGGAAAATTAATAATTGTACTAAAAACTACTTCAACACTTTCTACTTTAAAGTTTAATCAATTTATTACGTAAACTTGTTGCACCATTTTTTAAATCACATCATATTTTAAAAAACTCATATATGTACACAGTGGAGCAAAAGTGAACCTTTTTTTGTTACTGATGCTTTTGTGAAACTCTAATTATTAACAAGTTAGAGTGCTACATTCGGCTGAGCCGAATCTTAAATACTCTCCACCAGCTACTTTTATATTAATACTTTTCTAATTGATCAAATATTTGTAGAAATAAGTTTTCTCATGTCTTAAATAGAAAAAATCTCAAGATTTATTTAATATTGTAATAAGTTATGAGTATTTATGTGATTTTCTGAAGGGAAACATGTATGGGACCGACCGCACCCATGTTCTGAACCGATCGTGAAAAAATCTTGAAATATAATTTTTTTATACAAAACTAATATATGTGCCAAATTTTGAATCAATAGCTTCATTTGGTAATGAGTAATGTGCGTTTAAGATATTTTCGTAAAAGGACCTTGTTGGGAGCTATAACCAATTATGTATATAAAGACAAAATTTCAAAATTCTGTATCTATATCATTATTTGGCAATATTGAATATTGTGCATTTAAGTGATTTTCTGGAGGGGACCTAGTATGAGAGCTATGACTAAATATGGACCGATTGCAACACAATTTTATAGTGTAATTTATGTAAATCTATATATATCAATATTTTGTAATGAGTTATGTGCGTTTAAGTGATTTTCGGGAGGGGACCTTGTATGGGAGCTATGGCCAATTATGGACCGATCCGAAAAAAACTTCCATAATAATATTTCTGTATATGTGAGCAATACTTGTACCAAATTTATATGGATATCTTAATTTAGTAATGAGTTATGTGCGTTTAAGTGATTTTCGGAAGGGGACCTTGTACGGGAGCTATGACCAATTATGGACCGATCGGAAAAAAATTCCATAGTATTATTTCTATATGTGAGAGCAATACTTGTACCAAACTTTATATGGATATTTTAATTTAGTAATGAGTTATGTGTGTTTAAGTGATTTTCGGGATTGGACCTTGTATGGAGCTATGTCCAATTATGGACCGATCGAAAAAAAGTTCATAGTAATATTTATATATGTGAGAACAAAACTTTGACAAACTTTATATGGATATTTAAATTTAGTAATGAGTTATGTGTGTTTAAGTGATTTTCGGGAGGGGACCTTGTATGGGAGCTATGACCAATTATGGACCGATCGGAAAAAAAATTCACAGTAATATTTCAGTGCATATGAGCAATACTTGTACCAAACTTTATATGGATATTTTAATTTAGTAATGAGTTATGTGTGTTTAAGTGATTTTCGGGAGGGGACCTCGTAAGGGAGCTATGACCACTTATGGACCGATCGGAAAAAAATTTCATAGTAATATTTCTGTATATGTGAGCAATACTTGTACCAAATTTTATATGGATGTCTTGATTTAGTAATGAGTTATGTGCGTTTAAGTGATTTTCGGGAGGGGACCTTGTATGATCGGAAAAAATTTCATAGTAATATTTCTGTATGTGAGAGCAATACTTGTACCAAATTTTTTATGGATATCTTGATTTAGTAATGAGTTATGCGCGTTTAAGTGATTTTCGGGAAGGGTCCTTGTATGGGAGCTATGACCAATTATGGACCGATCGGAAAAAACTTTCACATTAATATTTCTGTGCATATGAGCAATACTTATTCCAAATTTTATATGGATATCTTATTTTAGTAATGAGTTATGCGCGTTTAAGTGATTTTCGGGAGGGGACCTTGTCCAATTATGGACCGATCCAGAAAATTTTTTCTCTCAATGAATTCTATTAACATAAGATTTTAATTTGTAAAATTTTGTGAAGATATCGACATTCTGACGGAAGTTATTAATAAAAAACTCATTTTCCGGGAATATGTACTTTTGTATGGGATGTATATGAAATTATGAACCGATTCTGGCAATTTTCAGTAGGAATCAAGATCTTGTGTAGAAACGAATGTATGTCGACTTTTATGAAATTATCTTGCATAGTTTTCGAGAAAATTACACCAGAATGTGTAAAAAATGCTTATTTTTTTCGAGGTTGTTTTAAATTTTGATTCATAACTTTTCCCAATGTGAACCGATTTTGCTCATTTTCAATACCAAACTGTACCGGATAATAATGAATGTTTTGGGTGAATTTGGTTAAATTATATTGCTTCGTTTTAACGTGAGCGTGTTTTACACAGACAGACAGACGGACGGACAGACGGACATAGCTAAATCGACTCAGAATTTCATAAGGACCCAGAATATATATACTTTGTTGGGTCTCAGATGAATATTTCTTGGTGTTACACACGGAATGACAAAGTTATATATACCCTCTATCACCACTGATGGTGGTGGAGGATATAAAAAACGAAATCAAATAAAATAAAAAAAATACAGTATTAGTAGGTCTCCATTAAACACAAATACATATTACAAACTAAAATAATATTTCATTTAATACATAAAAAAATTAAATATAGAAAAACTAAAAAAACTCACTTTTGCACTCTCTTCAAAATATTTACAAAAATAATATTAATAACCGGTTATATCGCCTTTTTTGCTAATAATTTCTTTAATACGTTGTGGCATGCTCTCCATAAGATTTTCGCAGTATTTTATGTCAATATCACCCCACATTTCATATACTTTTTCCCAAAGTTCCTTCATACTTCCGGGCTGTTGTTCGAGACCCCCTAGTTTTCGTTTCAAGATGGCCCATAAATTTTCTATGGGGTTTAAGTCTGGACTTTGAGCAGGCCACTCCATCACATGAAATTTTTGGTTTTTTAACTATTTTCGACTTATGTTTCGGATCATTATCCTGTTGGAATATTACGTCTTCCTCATTATAATCCAACTGTCCTAAAGCCACTAGAAAATGTTCATAAAGGAGGTCCAAGTAATTTTCTTTACGCATTATTCCATGTATTTGGACAAGTGGGCCCACTCCAAAATAGGTAAAACATCCCCATACCATCAGGGCCACCTCCATGTTTAACAGTTTCCATGGCTTGGTATGTTTGGGTGGCTTCTCCTGTTCTAGACCAAAAATAGTTGATTCCATCTGAATTAAGTCTATTAATTTTCGTCTCATCCCACAGTGGGGCAGAATCGAAATTTTTTGGAAATAAATCTGGCATTTCTAAACGGCTGATCCGATCGGAATAAAATTTGGCGTGAGCGTAGTCATGGAGTATTCGAGTTTAAGTTTTGAAGATGAACCCTGCAGATGCCCCAGGGACGGCGCTGTGGCGGCTCAAAGTAGGGTACCTACGACATGTAAAATTTTTAAACTCGTGCCATTTTTTTGTTTTTCACCCAAATACTACTACTACTACTTATCTCTTATAATATCCGAGTTATAGGCATTTAAAAATTTAGTGATACAAAATTTACCATACCTTGGTCCGCCTTTTTTTGAATACCGGGCGTAATTTTGGACCAAATGGACTCAATAATATACAAAAAATTTCAGATCAATATCATTTACAGATCCAAAAATATACGTTTTTTAATTTAAAAATTCAAAAAATTTTAGATTTTTGCCGTTTTTTTGCCAAAAATGTGTTTTAACTCTTTTATTAATAAAATAAAATTTTCTTTAAGAACATATAACAATTTTATAGTTTTCTAAAAGGTATCTTTACGCAGAACGCTTTGGCGTAAAAAACTTGTCCTATTTTTTGAAAATGTTGCCACTGCGTCCTTCCGAATATGACCTATTTTTTATCAAAACTTCAACTTTGGGCGACATGTTCTAAAATCCCAAAGCTGGGATCAGAAAACTGAAAGCAGTTTTGGAAACCTCAATATGTTTTCTATTGACTCCAAAAGTATTTTCCCAGCCCTGAAAGAAATGTGGACCCTATGGGCAAAAAAGTAGAAAATCCCATTTTTGGGATTTTCATTCCTATTTTTTTTTTTTTTTTTTTTTGCATTTTCTTATTTGAAGAGTTGTGTTCCGTTTTATGGAGTGTATCTTCAAAAGGGCCGGAAAGAATTGAAGACATTTCAAATTATATAAAAACTACATATAGTAGAAAAGTAGACAAAACAAGCATATCAAAAATTGAAAACTTTTTAAAACTTTTTGATGTAAAAAGTAAGTCTGTGGATGGAAATCAAAAGAAATTTCGATTAAAATTTTGTAGTTGGATGGAAACTACTACGGAAATCTCAACTTACAACACATCAACATGAGCGCTTTGCAAGTCATAGGAAGACTTATGTTCAAGGTCAAAAAAAAAGAAGGTCACACAAAAACTTTTTTCAATCTCATATGAGGAAATTGCTGATACGTTTAACGAAATGCTGATACATTTAACGAAAATTGCAACTATTTTTCTTAATGCATCACCAAAACGACTTAAGCGAATTGTGGAAAGTATACCAACTCCAACATCACAATCAAATTTTGCTGAAGAGGAAGCAATAGCGCTTATGTTGGAACTGGGTCTCAGTCGAAATAAGTACCAAATATTAAGGAAAGCTCTGCATGAAAAAGGACACAATATATTACCATCATACAAGGCGATCCAGGAAAAAAAAAAACAAACTATCCTACCATCACCTATTGCTGTTAATGACGTGGAAGCTTGTATTGATATATCATCTTTGCTCGAAAACACAGCATCAAGAATTGTGTCAGACTTTTCAGAAGACCAAATAAGGAAAATTCTATTAACGTATCATATCAGCTAAGCTTAACAATGATTGATGGAAAGGTCAGCAATGCCATAACAGAAACTTCTTCCTTCTGGAGATGCTCAATATGTAATGAGAAAAAGTCGCAATTCTCAAATATAAACAAAAGCAGAAGTATTAATGAAGAAGTCCTGTCTTTCGGAATTTCACCACTTCATGCCAGAATACGATTTTTGGATTACTTTTTACACATAGCATACGACCTCAAATATAGAAGTGTGCCAGAGAATCTTACTAAATCAACAAAAAATAATGAAGAATTGAAAGAACTGAGAGCTGCGGAAAAAAGCAGAATCCAAGAAGAATTTAAAGTTTAGATGGGATTAAACATCGACAAACCACTTCCAAGTTGCGGTAGTACAAATGACGGTAATACGGCGAGAAGGTTTTTTCGTGATTTTGAAATTACTTCAAAAATAACTGGAATCGACAAGGAGTTGCTTCAAAGAGTTAACACTATTTTAATGGCACTGAATAGTAAACATAAAATTAATGGAAATCGATTTGGGGAATATACATCTGAAATTTCTAAATTACTTGTATCTCTGTATCCATGGAGGGAACTAACACCAACAGTACACAAAGTATTGTGTCATGGTCAAATAATAATTGAATCGAATATTCTTCCACTTGGAGAGTTAACAGAAGAAGCCCAGGAAGCGAGGAATCGAGATTTTAAGCATGTTCAACTATTCAGCTCAAGAAAATGCTCCAGGCAATCACAGAATGAAGATATTTTTAATAGTTTACTTCTATCTTCTGATCCTGTTCTTTCAACTATGCGAAAAAGATGGATTTGTTATGAAACTCTATCATCTCAAAACAAGGAAGATTTAAAGGACTTATATTACCTTCTGGATATGTATACCGATATGACAGATTATTTTATAGAAAATAAGTAGTGTTAGGAATTAACTATATAAGTAGGTTGTAAGAATTAATTATATTATGTTTAAGATAAGCAGTTCAAATAAAAAAGCTATTATACTAACTGATGATATTGTATTAAATTGGGTTTTATATTTCGGTGGGCGGGAAAGGTGGTTTGTGTGGGGTGATTTAGGTGTTGTTGTGCGTGGCTCATAATAAAATTATAATTTTTTTATTGTATATACAATGTTATAGTATTTGATAAAATAATTAACTAAATAATTTTTAAAAATTGTCCAAATATTTTATTCAACACCAAATGTATGTTCTGTCATACTTAATACTAAAATATGAAAAAGATGAAATTAAAGGACACAGGTTTAAATGAACATATTTTTGAATGTAATTGAGATATTGGCTTGAAATTTTTTGTAAAGGTGTTATGGATACACAATCCATGCACAACAGTAAACTCCCGTTTGCTTGTTGATTTGTATGTGTTATTGTTATAATACATAAATACATTGTCAGCATAAATAAATTCAAATATGAAAACAACTCATATTTCTTTTCAAATGTAAAACTGCTGACTGAATGTCTGTCAGAGTTTTAGTTGATAAACAAATGATATAATTTAAGTTAGTTGTTTAAGAACATCACGACAATAAGTTCGAAAAAAAATAAAGAAACGGTTTTTATTTAATTGGCGCAGTCGGTAGGATACTCGGATATCCTTGTGTATATTTCGTATATATAAGCGCAAATTATATATGCTGAGAAGCAAGCGATATTAAGTGTTTCAACATTTTTCACCGAGTATTCGAAAGAAAAAAAAATAAATATATATATATATATATATATATAGACTCTAGATATTAATCCGCTAAAATATCTGGAAAAAATTCAAACCTTTGATGGAAGGAAGGATGATTTGTGCACTTTTTGCACCAACGTTGATGATATAATTCCTACCCTAATGTTGTATAATGAACAAGCACAAAGGATGTGCATCAACATAATAAAAAGCAAACTGATGGGTAAGGCTCGAAGAGCAATGGAAATACATCCACACTTAAATAACTGGAGTGAAATAAAGGCAATGTTGGAAACCAATTTTGGAGGTTTCCAAACAGCTGATCAATTGTATGAGGAACTGCGAGCGGCGCAATACAGAGGAAGTACAATAAACTTCCACAACTACATACTACAATAGTTGGCAATTTTGAACCAAAAAAGCAGACAAGAAGGAAATATGCAGGATGTTGAAAGGAACATACAAACTGCACTAAAGGTATTCACAACAAGATTACCCGTACACATGAGAACAGTTCTTTGTTCTCTAAAACCTCGAACCATGGAGGAAGCTATGCATGAGTTGGCCCAATCAGGGTTCTTGAATGAAGAATAGGGCACCGATAGGAAGGAAGGAAGAAATAATCGGCAGCCTAAGACCAATTATAACAAACAACGGGACAACAAACAACACAACAACGGGCAACAAAACAATAGATGGCTACGAAATAATGATCAACATAACAACTGGCAACCTAAGCTATACTTACCAACAACACAGCAACAACCGGAACCGATGGACGTTTCAACAACTCAGACGAGAAGACAAAACCATCATGGTCAGCAGTCCAAGGAAGCGGAATGTAATTGTAAGTGTTTGAATTTTGATTATAAAAATTATGTTAGACAAGACAGACAGAGTTACGGGTCTCATGAACCAGGAAATTTTCCTGTAATGGCCTCTCACCTAAAAGACCCGGGAGACTCGGACTCCCATATATCCTGTTTAGAGGAAAATCAAGGTCCTTGCGACTATTAATTGACACAGGATCGACCGAAAACTTTTTAAATTTTGACCATTGTCCCCCACAATTTATCAAAAGGTTGGAGAACCCCATATCGATTAAAACAGCATCAGGAATTTTTAATATTTCCCACGAGGGTATTATACCAAAAGACAGTATGCAAATACCATTAGTTTCAGATACCACTTTCGGTTTATACGAATTTCATGATTTTTTCCATGGACTTTTGGGACATTTGACTTTAAGATTAAACAGAGCAACAATTAATTACGAAGAAAAAACTTTAAAAATAAATGGAAGGACATTAAGGTTATATTATGAAGGAGATGATGAGGAGACGACAGTTTCAGATGATATAAATCGGTTACCAGAATTTTATAGTATTGAGCAATTAGGTAATACTAATAATCCTTTACGTTTGGACCATTTGAATTCCGAAGAATCAAAAGCTATTCGTATCTTAATTCCGAAACATGAAGATGTTTTCTATCATAAAGGTGATGATTTGACCTTTACAAATGAAGTAAAGCATAAAATTGATACAGGACTGACAGGTCCCATATATTCTAAAACATATAGATATCCTAGTATTCATACAGAAGAAGTAGAAAAACAAATGAACGAAATGTTAGAACAAGGAATCATAAAACATTCAAATTCACCATATAACGCACCTATATGGATTGGCGTATAGTCATAGATTACCGCAAATTAAATCAGGTTACTAAGGAAGATAAATATCCTATACCACGAATAGATGACATACTAGACAAACTAGGTAGAGCGAATTATTTTTCGACATTAGATCTTACCAAGGGATTCTATCAAATAGAAGTAGAACCTAAAGACCGCAAAAAAACAGCTTTCTCTACGCATAATGGTCATTTTGAGTTCGTTCGAATGCCTTTTGGGCTTAAGAACGCTCCTTCGACTTTTCAGCGCATGATGAACAATGTTCTTAGGGAACATGTTAACAAAATCTGTGTTATTTACATGGACGACATCTTAGTATTTTCGACTTCTCTACAAGAGCACATTAGTAACTTAGAAAAAATATTTATTACATTGAGGAAAGCAAACTTATACCCCATTTACACATACACGAAATCTAGTACTTATGAGATTTCGAGCCAAATCTACTTGATTTTAACTAGATTTCCCATACAAAACAAAATCTACTTCGTAACTAGATTTCGTTAAAATCTACTCAAAATCTAATAGTTTTTAGTGATGCAACTCTGTTTTTTCCTAAATAATACTAAAAAATACGACACTACACAAGAAAAAAGAGGAAAACAAAACAAACAAACAAAATTAAAATGTCGACAAAATTTTTATAAATTGAAAAACATGAATGAAAAGTTAATCTAAAATAAAAGGTAATGTTATATTTAGATATCTATTTTTTTATTTTAAGTGGAATTTTGATAAATATCCCATTTTTCCTTCTTATTTTTCATATCACACACTTTTTCAAGAAATATTAGAAAAAAATGAAATCTTAAATGTCAAGAATAGTAAGTGTAAACGGACTAGATTTGGAAAAAGATTTTAAATGAAATCTACTAGATTTCGTGTATGTGTAAATGGGGTATTAAAAGTGTCTTTAAATAAAAGCGAGTTCTTGAAAAAAGAAACTGAGTTTCTGGGACATATAGTTACGAACGAAGGCATAAGGCCAAATCCTAATAAAATAGAAGCTATTAAAAAACAAACCATTCCAAAAACGGTCAGGGAATACAAAGTTTCCTAGGACTAAGTGGTTGTTATAGAAAATTTATTCACATTACCTTTACGGAAGAAGATTTGATTTACATACAGATCACAAACCTTTAATATGGATAGCAAACCTAAAAGAACCCAATTCTAAACTTATTCGATGGAAAATCAAGCTCAATGAATATGAGTTCGATATATCCCATGTACAAGGTAAAGAAAACAAAGTAGCGGATGCACTTTCAAGAATTAGGGAAACTAACGTAAACCAAAAATATTATTCACAATGCCAAATATGTGGTAAAAATAACAGAGATAAAACTAGCGAAAATCAACATATGTTAATGCATGAGGGAAAAACAAATTACCCTTTATGTGGAAAAACTTATGCAACAATAAGTGCATTAAATAAACATTTAAGAGAAATACACTCTAGGGAAGATCTTGCGAAAAACCAAAGAAACCCTTATAGTAAAAAACAAACAACTAGTAGAGTAGACATTTTGGAAAGTATTCCAGTCATTGAAGATGACAACCAAACTGTACATTCTGCTGAAGAAGACAGTTCAGACTTGTTTAAGGTTACAGAAAAACCTTTTCAAAGTTTCAAGAATCAAATTATCCTTAAAAAAGGAGATTTATCTAAAATTGATGAAGATATAATATTTTCTAATAATAGAATAATATATAACTATACAGAACTTGATTCTGAGCTGATAGCGCGAATATTAGACAAGATCATACTATTTAAAGCAGTGGCATTATATTGTCCTGACAAAGAGGATTTAATAAAACTCCAAAATGAATCCAAAAACAGAAAATCTAACCCTAATAATATTATTGAAGCTGAAGTATTCTTAACTAATCATATTATTGAAGAAAAGAATGTTGAAGAAATATTAGAAATAATAGCCAAACATCATAGGTTTGATAATAATCACCCTGGAATAAACAAAACTTATGAAGATTTAAAACAATTATATTACTATCCAAACCTGAAAAAAGAAATAAAAAAAATTATTAACAATTGTTAATAATAAATAAACAACTTTGACATTAATTAAAGCTTATTTAAAACTGTTTCTTTTGATGAAAAAACCGAATAAAATTATATTGGATAATGAAGGTGGTTTTAGGTCAACATTGTTTACAGATTTTTTGGAAAAACAAAATATTGAATATCATTTTACTACTCCAAATAGACACACAGGTAATTCTGATGTCGAAAGACTTCATGGAACCTTGAATGAACAGATAAGAATTTTGAAGATAAAGGAACAGGAAAATGACATTAACTTTAATATTGATTTACCCATACAAGCCTTAAGTGCTTATAACAATTTGACACATTCAACTACTGGCAAAAAGCCAATAGATTTACAGTTTTCAAATAAAGTAAAAAGTAAAGTAAAAAACAAAAAACTTTAGATTACATAAATAGAAATAGACATGATCATAGTATTAATACTACCCAGCAAAAAAAGTGTGGAAAAAGATGTAGAATTTTCATCACAACTAGTAACCCGAAGTGATTCAAATTCAGGTGAAAAACCTATGAATTTTACATTAGCGTGTCATTGGAGGGATGTTGTTCATTTTTGACAACTTTGAACTACATCTAATCTTGTCTTTAGAAGCTGTAAAAATCCGATATTTGTATGTCAAAAAGAAACCACATTCTTTCAATGAAACGCTTATGTAAATTTCATTGGTTTTTCATCAAAATTTGAAGTACTTCGAATATGTTGTTTGTAGTGACTTTTCTACAACTCTTTTCTCATTTTTAACTGTTTTTTAATTTGTAAGTATATGTTTGGTTTATAAAAGCGAAAAGTATGCAATCGCATTTTTAGATGTGATTAAGATGTCGTTTGTAAAGTATGACATCAATTATTTTTTGCTGGGTAAATATGCCAAAAACGTAGGAAAAGAGGGAAAATTGAATCAAAAAATTAAGAAAGTTAAGGCAAAACAAATTAATCCTAGAAAGTATATTCATAAGGAAAATCTTTATCATAAAGATCAGTTTATTAAAGAGAAAAAATATATTTCTATCTTGGAGGTTCTTGTTGACGATGCTGACGATCAACCTGGCCCTAGCACAAAAACTATTGACAACTGATTTGAGTTATGGAAACGGATTTACTTTAATACAAACGGGAGAAGTGGCTCTTATTGAAAATTATTTTAAAATACTACATATATTCAACACAGAAAAATATTCCGACTATGTGAAGGAATTGAAGTTTAAAATAGAGTCATTAAAGAATGAATACTTAAATCATCAAATTAGACATATTGAAAAGCAATTATATTCGATTATACCTAGGCATAGACAGATTAGAGGACTAGTAAACGTATTTGGAACGGGACTTAAATGGATATATGGTGTTATGGATGATAACGACCGAATTGAAATAGAAACTAAATTAAAAATCATAACAGAAAATAACAGAAACATTATCGAACAAGTTAATAAACAAGTTACAATAAACGAACATTTTGAAAATCAACTAGTAAAACTGTCTGACTTGGGAAATTTACAAACTATATCTATTATACAAAATAAACAATTAATCAATGAAACTCTAACACAAGTTAGAAAATTCGAATTACAATACGAATTAGATCATATAGAAAAAATAATTGAACAAGTTAGAGAATTATTATTGGCTTCTAAATTAAGGACTCTTACTAGAGACATACTTACCGATCAAGAGATTAACGACTTTAACATTACAATAGACAAAATTAAAAACATCGAATTGGATGTTGCATTGCATGATAAAAACATAATTTTTATAATTAGGATTCCTAATATGAAAACTGAAACATATGAAGAAATTGTTATCCAACCAATTCCAAACAAGAATAAAAAACAAATTGTATTAGATAATAAGAACTATATTGTTAAGCAAAGCACTGTTTATAAAAAAACTAACAAAAAATCAGTTCAAGATAACTGTATTCAAAATATATTTAATCAAAATCAAATGACATGTAATTATGAAATTAACACTTTAACGGAGGTGATAGAGATTGGAATTAATGCTATTGTAGTAATTAACGGAAACTTTGATGTAAATCATACTTGTAATAAGTTCCCACTTACTTTGCTTTAAATGGAAACTATTTAATTTATATTGAAAATTGTCAAATTTATTTGGATAAATGGTATAATAAGAAAAACTATCAAGACACTATTATTGTTCCAAATCATATTAGAAATATAACCACTAATGAATCAATAACTTTAGAAGAATTACATTACAAACATATGGAAAATATCAAAATTATCAAAGAATTAAAATATCATGAGAAAATACAGTGTATCTATTGCCACTGTTATAATAATTATTTTTGTTGTCTTATGTATCTACACCTATATTAAGATTAAAGAAAATAAGAAAACTCAAGTTACAGTTAACTTACCCATAATTCCTTTGGAAAATGGGCAAACATCTTCGTCCGGGGGTGTTATGGATACACAATCCATGCACAATAGTAAACTCCCGTTTGCTTGTTGATTTGTATGTGTTATTGTTATAATACATAAATACATTGTCAGCATAAATAAATTCAAATATGAAAACAACTCATATTTCTTTTCAAATGTAAAACTGCTGACTGAATGTCTGTCAGAGTTTTAGTTGATAAACAAATGATATAATTTAAGTTAGTTGTTTAAGAACATCACGACAATAAAGTCGAAAAAAAATAAAGAAACGGTTCTTATTTAATTAAGGGTCGAAAATTTCCATATCTAACTAAAAATGATATTAAGGGATAAATATGGACTAAATTGTTGTAGCTATCTGCGACCCTATTAAAATTTTGATATAAATCATAGTTTTAGAAATTAAACAAATATGTAATATATGACAAAATCTTTATTTATGAACAAAACTCAATGAAATTTTCAACGCTTGTTAAATTTGTAATTTCAAATAAGAAAATGCAAAAAAAATTGAAAAGGTCAAAGGGCATCCCGCAATTCCCAAAAATAGGAATGAAAATCCCAAAAATGGGATTTTTTGCCCATAGGGTCCACATTTCTTTCAGGGCTGGGAAAATACTTTTGGAGTAAATAGAAAACATATTGAGGTTTCCAAAACTGCTTTCAGTTTTCTGATCCCAGCTTTGGGATTTTAGAACATGTCGCCCAAAGTTGAAGTTTTGATTAAAAAATAGGTCATATTCGGAAGGACGCAGTGGCAACATTTTCAAAAAATAGGACAAGTTTTTTACGCCAAAGCGTTCTGCGTAAAGATACCATTTAGAAAACTATAAAATTGTTATATGTTCTTAAAGAAAATTTTATTTTATTAATAAAAGAGTTAAGACACATTTTTGGCAAAAAAAACGGCAAAAATCTAAAATTTTTTTGAATTTTTAAATTAAAAAACGTATATTTTTGGATCTGTAAATGATATTGATCTGAAACAAAACAAACAAACAAAATTAAAATGTCGACAAAATTTTTATAAATTGAAAAACATGAATGAAAAGTTAATCTAAAATAAAAGGTAATGTTATATTTAGATATCTATTTTTTTATTTTAAGTGGAATTTTGATAAATATCCCATTTTTCCTTCTTATTTTTCATATCACACACTTTTTCAAGAAATATTAGAAAAAAATGAAATCTTAAATGTCAAGAATAGTAAGTGTAAACGGACTAGATTTGGAAAAAGATTTTAAATGAAATCTACTAGATTTCGTGTATGTGTAAATGGGGTATTAAAAGTGTCTTTAAATAAAAGCGAGTTCTTGAAAAAAGAAACTGAGTTTCTGGGACATATAGTTACGAACGAAGGCATAAGGCCAAATCCTAATAAAATAGAAGCTATTAAAAAACAAACCATTCCAAAAACGGTCAGGGAATACAAAGTTTCCTAGGACTAAGTGGTTGTTATAGAAAATTTATTCACATTACCTTTACGGAAGAAGATTTGATTTACATACAGATCACAAACCTTTAATATGGATAGCAAACCTAAAAGAACCCAATTCTAAACTTATTCGATGGAAAATCAAGCTCAATGAATATGAGTTCGATATATCCCATGTACAAGGTAAAGAAAACAAAGTAGCGGATGCACTTTCAAGAATTAGGGAAACTAACGTAAACCAAAAATATTATTCACAATGCCAAATATGTGGTAAAAATAACAGAGATAAAACTAGCGAAAATCAACATATGTTAATGCATGAGGGAAAAACAAATTACCCTTTATGTGGAAAAACTTATGCAACAATAAGTGCATTAAATAAACATTTAAGAGAAATACACTCTAGGGAAGATCTTGCGAAAAACCCAAGAAACCCTTATAGTAAAAAACAAACAACTAGTAGAGTAGACATTTTGGAAAGTATTCCAGTCATTGAAGATGACAACCAAACTGTACATTCTGCTGAAGAAGACAGTTCAGACTTGTTTAAGGTTACAGAAAAACCTTTTCAAAGTTTCAAGAATCAAATTATCCTTAAAAAAGGAGATTTATCTAAAATTGATGAAGATATAATATTTTCTAATAATAGAATAATATATAACTATACAGAACTTGATTCTGAGCTGATAGCGCGAATATTAGACAAGATCATACTATTTAAAGCAGTGGCATTATATTGTCCTGACAAAGAGGATTTAATAAAACTCCAAAATGAATCCAAAAACAGAAAATCTAACCCTAATAATATTATTGAAGCTGAAGTATTCTTAACTAATCATATTATTGAAGAAAAGAATGTTGAAGAAATATTAGAAATAATAGCCAAACATCATAGGTTTGATAATAATCACCCTGGAATAAACAAAACTTATGAAGATTTAAAACAATTATATTACTATCCAAACCTGAAAAAAGAAATAAAAAAAATTATTAACAATTGTTAATAATAAATAAACAACTTTGACATTAATTAAAGCTTATTTAAAACTGTTTCTTTTGATGAAAAAACCGAATAAAATTATATTGGATAATGAAGGTGGTTTTAGGTCAACATTGTTTACAGATTTTTTGGAAAAACAAAATATTGAATATCATTTTACTACTCCAAATAGACACACAGGTAATTCTGATGTCGAAAGACTTCATGGAACCTTGAATGAACAGATAAGAATTTTGAAGATAAAGGAACAGGAAAATGACATTAACTTTAATATTGATTTACCCATACAAGCCTTAAGTGCTTATAACAATTTGACACATTCAACTACTGGCAAAAAGCCAATAGATTTACAGTTTTCAAATAAAGTAAAAAGTAAAGTAAAAAACAAAAAACTTTAGATTACATAAATAGAAATAGACATGATCATAGTATTAATACTAAATATGCCAAAAACGTAGGAAAAGAGGGAAAATTGAATCAAAAAATTAAGAAAGTTAAGGCAAAACAAATTAATCCTAGAAAGTATATTCATAAGGAAAATCTTTATCATAAAGATCAGTTTATTAAAGAGAAAAAATATATTTCTATCTTGGAGGTTCTTGTTGACGATGCTGACGATCAACCTGGCCCTAGCACAAAAACTATTGACAACTGATTTGAGTTATGGAAACGGATTTACTTTAATACAAACGGGAGAAGTGGCTCTTATTGAAAATTATTTTAAAATACTACATATATTCAACACAGAAAAATATTCCGACTATGTGAAGGAATTGAAGTTTAAAATAGAGTCATTAAAGAATGAATACTTAAATCATCAAATTAGACATATTGAAAAGCAATTATATTCGATTATACCTAGGCATAGACAGATTAGAGGACTAGTAAACGTATTTGGAACGGGACTTAAATGGATATATGGTGTTATGGATGATAACGACCGAATTGAAATAGAAACTAAATTAAAAATCATAACAGAAAATAACAGAAACATTATCGAACAAGTTAATAAACAAGTTACAATAAACGAACATTTTGAAAATCAACTAGTAAAACTGTCTGACTTGGGAAATTTACAAACTATATCTATTATACAAAATAAACAATTAATCAATGAAACTCTAACACAAGTTAGAAAATTCGAATTACAATACGAATTAGATCATATAGAAAAAATAATTGAACAAGTTAGAGAATTATTATTGGCTTCTAAATTAAGGACTCTTACTAGAGACATACTTACCGATCAAGAGATTAACGACTTTAACATTACAA